>NW_026109794.1:0-24886 GCF_013377495.2 Cygnus atratus
GTTGCACTCAGGAAATTAATGACTAGATGTGTTTCAAAAGTAACAATCTGCTAAACTTTTTTTGCATGTGACTCATTATGTGACATCACATTACTTCTGTCTTCTCGTGCTTTTCTGGTTGTGTTTATTCTTGCTTCTGTTTTGCTTACTTCTGGTTAGTATTATTTTCTTTGTTTGCTTTAAATTAGTTTTAATTCTCCTAATGTTGCCCACAAAAATCATAGAATCATAGAATCATTATGGTTGGAAAAGACCTCCAACACCATCTAGTCCTACCATTCCCCAAACACCCATATTACCCACAAACCATGTTCCCAGATAACACTTCCAGCCTTTCCTTTAAAATCCCCAGGAACGGTGATCTCCCTGGGAAACCTGTTCCAATGCCCATCCAGTCTTTCGGAGTGGAAATTTCTCATAATAATTCATCCCACTCCCTCTTCAGTGTGTAACTCTCCGGCGTTGCTCAGCCTGTGCCCCTCCAGGCCAGTCCCTCTGCCCAGGCCAGAGCAAGAGGCCTGGCCCAGCCCCAGTGCAGCATGCTCCAGGCAGGTGCCTGTACAGACACCTTGCTCTTTCTCCTCTCTGCCTCCCTGCAGGCACAGCAATGCTCCCTTGCTCTTCTCCAGGGACACACTCGGTGAAGGCTGCCCTGGGACTGGGCCAGGACTCGCTGAGGCAATCAGCTGCAGGTGGGCACGTTCTGCTGCACAGAGGGGGATCATGGTCTACAGGGGGTTTCCTGAGCCAGCTGGTTCCTTTAGGGCTGGTTGTCACTGGAATGGGTTGCCCAGAGAAGTTGTGTCTGACACACCCATTGCCCCTTTGTGGCCAGAAGCCTCCCGTGCCAAAACAAGCTGGAGACCCCCCCCCCCCCAGCAAAGTTGCTGTTTAACCTCATCTTTTCTGCATGGGGCCTCCTCTGCACCACAGAGCCCAGTCTCAGCTCCCACTTTGCCACAAGCGTTCTGCATGGGCGCTACAGGGCCTAACTCTCCCATGTCCTGCCCTGGCTCTGCCATCCCTCTGGGCAGGGGAGAGGGTGATGACAGCAAAGGGATGCGTTTGGGTGTGGAACGTGGGGCCTGGCAGAGACAAGGAGTCAAGGGAGAGGACAGGGCGAGGCAGCAAAGGCAGCACGAGCAGTGGTGTTGGTGCAGGGCCACGTTTGTGCCAGGAGCCTGAGTGGGCAGCAGCTGGCAGGAGGCGAGGGTGATACTGTAAAAGCCAGTCAAAGTAACTCTCTAAGACTCAGTTTGGAGTTTTAGAAAGCAGGCATTCTTTTATTGAGGTGCTGGACTTGGTGGGGATCACTCCACCTAGTGTGCTTACAGAACTGTTCAAGCTATAACGGTTCTATACAATTGAAACATACATATTAATCAGATTTCCAAGTAGTAGTTAAAATATTCATACTATTTCCTGTAACTCATTAAAATAAGTAAATGTCTCTGGCACGTGCACATTTGTTTCCACTGGTGGTCTTTCAGGGGTCTCTGGTGGTCATCAGTAGTCCTCCTCAGTATGTCCACTGGTTGAACCCAGTTCTTGTGCATGCCCAGACCATCTCGGTCTTTCTTCTCTTATTGTTTCAACTTAGGCACGCATTCATTGCTTAGTCAGTTACACATCCAAAGGCAAATGTATAGCATGAGTTCTTCACCTAATCTTCTGGCACATCCTCCAGGCCCTAATTCTGAAATACGAGTCTGTAGGCTCTTACAGATAAAGCTGACTAGTGAGTGTAGTGGATTTACGTGGCAAGGTTTTGGTAGCAGGGGGCCCTAGGGGTGGCTTCTGTGAGAAGGATCTAGAAGCTGCCCCATGTTAGGTAAGGGCCCCACTGCTGACCAGAGCCGAGCCAGTAAGTGATGTTGTTTGCGCCTTTGTGAGAGCATAGTTAAGAAAGGGGAAAAAAAAACACTGCGCCACACAGCAGCTGGGAGAGTGACAGGAGTGAGAAACAGCCTTGCAGGCGCTAAGGTCACTGATGAAGGAGGGGGAGACGTGCTCCAGGAGCCGGAGCAGAAGTCCCCTGCGGTCTGTGGCGAGGACCATGGTGAAGCAGGCTGTCCCCCTGCAGCCCATGGAGTACCACGGTGGAGCAGGGTTCCACGCTGCACCCCGGGGAGGAGACCACGGTGGAGCAGGTGGACCTGCACCGACGGAGGCTGCAGCCTGTGGAAGAGCCCTGCCGGAGGAGATTCCAGGCTGGACCTGGGGCCCGTGGAGAGGAGCCCACGCAGGAGCAGGTGACCTGGCAGGAGCTGCTGCCCATGGGGGATCCAGGTTGGATCCTGATTTGGGAGCTCCTTGGTGACATCTGGCTGACACGGGTGACTGAGGAGCCAGTGAGGGGAGGTGACCTGCAGGACCTCATCCTTAGAGCTCAACACGAAGTGCTCAGGGATTTGAAAGAGGTGAGAAGAGCTGAGGATGCTGAGAGAGGGGAACAAGGCAAAGCAGAGGACTTGAGGTGAGCAGCCTTGGGCCTGCTGAGGGACCTGCTTGGAGGATTCCTTTGGGATATGGCCCCCCCCTCCCTGCAGAGAGGAGGGGTGCAGGGAGATGGTTGATGTTTGAGCATCGACTGATAGAATGGACTGGGGTGGAAGGGACCTTCAAGGTCATCTAATTCCACCCCTCCTGCCACGGGCAGGGACACCTTCCACCAGACCAGCTTGCTCAAAGCCCCGTCCAACCTGGCCTTGAACACTTTCTGGGATGGGGCATCCACAGTTTCTCTGGTAAACCTCTTCCTAGGACTCACCACCCTGATAAGAAAAGAATTTCTTCCTCATGTCTAAGCTAAATCTGCCCTTCTTTGGGATTCAAACCATTGCTCCTCCTGCTGAAGGGATCCATATTCCATGTATGTCTGTGTAGGTGTAGGTTTTCCCAGAAAATACCCTAGCATACAAAGAGCCCAACACACGTTCCCTCTGGTCCTGGCTTTTCTTGCTTTGTAGTGTCATCAGGTGTTTCAGAGACAGTTCTCATGGTAATTCTTGCCTGGATCGGAAATTCCACTGACCAAGGACCTCCCTTAGTGCCTGTAGAGTCCTGACACTCCTCACGCTGTTATCTTGTGAGAGTCACCACCGTCAGGGTGAGCCATCAGCACCCAACTATGAACAGGTGACAAAAGGGAGCTTCAGGGCAGGGGGACCTTGGGAATCTCCAGTCTTCAGCCAACAGAAACCCCCTGCAGGTGGCAAGGAGACGTGGCCAGTGCTGCACGTGGGGCAGAATGCCTGCATCCATCAGGGCAGGGCTGGACGTGAGCAGCTGAGAGGGGACCCTGAGGAGAAGGCCTGGGTGCTACGAGGACACCATAGGAGCCAGTGGGACATGCTGACAGGGTGCAAGACCAGCTCCTTACCGGGCTGCACTAGGGGCAGCGGGGGCCACCCAGACCACTTGGGTTATCGTCCCCCTCGACTCAGTGCTGCTGTGGCTACCTCTGGAGCAGGGTGGCTCAGGCTGAGGGACCTGGGCTTCTTTGGCCCTGTGTCGTGCAGGCTCTGGGCAGAAGAGAAGTAGGCTGAGACTGCTTGAGGGGTGGTTGCAGTGATGGTGGAGTTTTTCCTCTTTGTACGAAAGAGCATGAGAAAGAAAGAACATCACAAAATTGAGATTCGGGGTGGTGAGATGGGGGCTGAGGTGAAATGTTTCTTGAAGAGCAGAGCTGTGGTGCAAGAGGTCACCCAGAGGGTGTCAGGATCAGCCCCTGGCTTTGTGTTTCATGGATTACTGAGGGCAGATGGAGAGACATCAGTCAAGGCAGGGAGGTGCAAGGTGGGGAAGCAAGGTGGCTATCTAAGTCCTGCAGGGAAACAGGTGCAGACACGCAACAGCATGGGACAGCCTGTGATGGTTATTGTTAAGGATCCTTTGCAAGATGAAAGCCCCCGACAGAGCCAACAGCTTTGTCTGCTGGGCTCTGGCTCTTGTCTCTGTCAGTGAGGCCTATGAGGAGACACCTCACCCTTACAGCATTAGGGTGTCAATGCCTCCTCATCCCCCTCCAGGAGCCTAGGAGATGTCCTCCTGTAGCCTTGTACTTGGCACTGCCCTTACCCACTGCGCACTGACCCAGGAAGAGCCCTAAACCCCGCTGGAGGGACAGGATCTCCCTTCCCAGAGGCTGGGGTCAGGGCCCGACTTCATGGGACACATCAAGGGTTCCTCAGCATCAGGGCCACCTTTCCTGGGCCTTGGTCTCCCCGTCATCACTGCCTGCACTTTTCTGCTCTAACAAGTCCATGGGGAGGCTTTGTCAGTAATGTCCCTCAGTGGGACCGTTAACACTGTGAGAGGCTTTGGAGTTTGCATCAGACTTGGACTACTTGAGAAGCTGCTTCAGCCACCCAGGAGCAGCTCCTCTGCCAGGCGCAGCAGGGCTGGGGGCACTGCCTGCAGCTGGCATGGGGAGAGGAGAGAAGGGGGAGAGAGGTTCAGGGCAGCCTGGCATAGAAAGGCAGGGGAGAGCTGGCCGAGGGAGAAATCCTCACAGCCACCTCCCCACGGTAAGTGTCCGGGTGCAGGGCAATGCCGCTGCGCACCCTGCCAGGCTCTCCTGGAGCTGGCACATCCCTCAGGCGATGGCAGCTGTCAGGAGGACGCTCGGTGGTGGAGTTGAAGGGCACGCAGGGCTTGTGTGCTGCAGGGTCAGCGTGCAGGGCCCGAGGGCTCCCTTCTCTTGGGGCCGGCTGCAGGCTGTGCAGCCGGGGGTGCAGGCAGGGGTGCCCATGGCTGTGGTGCAGAGCAGGGTCCCTGCTGTGCCCCAGGGGCTGTGTGGCGGGGCAGGGCCTCTGCCGCCTGCCAGGCTCAGCACTCAGCCTGCCCGGGGAGCTGCCCAGGGGCTGCGGGGAGAAGCTGCGGGTGGAAGGAGCCCCCCCGGCACGGCACGGCAGGGCATGGGAGGGTCCTGGGGGATGGTAATGGAGTAGCAGCATCTGTATTAGAGACAAGGGCTCCTCAAGCACTGCTGCAGGTCGGTGAGCAACCTCAAAAAAAAAATCTCTTCACACACCTCAGCCTACAGACGGTACCAACATCATCTTTGTTATTTCCTGAGGAATTATTTGACCTTCTCCTCATGACCTGCGAACGGGGAGATGTCCCTGGCCAATGGGCTTCTCTGATCACTTTGGGTTCCCTTTTACCTCTTAATGTAGACCAGGTCTGACTGCTGTAGAGCTCACAGCAGAGCTCCCTGCTTCTTGTGGCACTCTCAGAGCACCAGAGGTAAGCCAAGGAGCTGCATCCATCTCTTCCTGAAATCAATGAGGCAGAGTACGTTGTGTTTGTGGGTGTTCTGTGAGACATGCAATGGGCTTTGCTCAGAGGTCTAAATTTTGCACTCTTTTTTTCAACAGACAACCTTATCCAGAGGCAGGAAATGTGTAACAGCAGCTCCATCACCGAGTTCCTCCTGCTGGCATTCGCAGACACGCGGGAGCTGAAGCTCCTGCACTTTGGGCTCTTCCTGGGCATCTACCTGGCTGCCCTCCTGGGCAACGGCCTCATCCTCACCGCCGTAGTCTGTGACCACCGCCTCCACAGCCCCATGTACTTCTTCCTCCTCAACCTCGCCCTCCTCGACTTGGGCTCCATCTCCACCACTCTCCCCAAAGCCATGGCCAATGCCCTCTGGGACACCAGGGTCATTTCCTACATAGGATGTACTGCGCAGGTCCTTCTGTTTCTCCTCTTCATTTCAGCGGAATTTTATCTCCTCACCATCATGGCCTATGACCGCTATGTGGCCATCTGCAAGCCCCTGCACTACGGGACCCTCCTGGGCACCAGAGCCTGTACCAGCATGGCAGCAGCTGCCTGGGGCAGTGGCTTTCTCAATGCTCTCATGGAAACCGCCAATACATTTTCACTGCCTCTCTGCCAAGGCAATGCCCTCAACCAGTTCTTCTGTGAAATCCCACAGATCCTCAAGCTTTCCTGCTCAAACTCCTACCCAAGGGAAGTAGGGCTTCTTGTGGTTAGTGCCTTTTTTGGTATTGGATGCTTTTCTTTTATTGCTCTATCCTACATACAGATCTTCAGAGCTGTGCTGAGGATCCCCTCGCAGCAGGGACGGCACAAAGCCTTTTCCACGTGCCTCCCTCACCTGGCTTCCATCTCCCTATTTCTCAGCACACTCATGTTTGCCTACCTGAAGCCCCCCTCTGTGTCCTTCCCATTCCTGGACCTGGTGGTTTCGTTTCTGTACACGGTGATACCTCCAGCATTGAATCCACTAATCTACAGCATGAGGAACCAGGAGCTCAAAGTTGCACTCAGGAAATTAATGACTAGATGTGTTTCAAAAGTAACAATCTGCTAAACTTTTTTTGCATGTGACTCATTATGTGACATCACATTACTTCTGTCTTCTCGTGCTTTTCTGGTTGTGTTTATTCTTGCTTCTGTTTTGCTTACTTCTGGTTAGTATTATTTTCTTTGTTTGCTTTAAATTAGTTTTAATTCTCCTAATGTTGCCCACAAAAATCATAGAATCATAGAATCATTATGGTTGGAAAAGACCTCCAACACCATCTAGTCCTACCATTCCCCAAACACCCATATTACCCACAAACCATGTTCCCAGATAACACTTCCAGCCTTTCCTTTAAAATCCCCAGGAACGGTGATCTCCCTGGGAAACCTGTTCCAATGCCCATCCAGTCTTTCGGAGTGGAAATTTCTCATAATAATTCATCCCACTCCCTCTTCAGTGTGTAACTCTCCGGCGTTGCTCAGCCTGTGCCCCTCCAGGCCAGTCCCTCTGCCCAGGCCAGAGCAAGAGGCCTGGCCCAGCCCCAGTGCAGCATGCTCCAGGCAGGTGCCTGTACAGACACCTTGCTCTTTCTCCTCTCTGCCTCCCTGCAGGCACAGCAATGTTCCCTTGCTCTTCTCCAGGGACACACTCGGTGAAGGCTGCCCTGGGACTGGGCCAGGACTCGCTGAGGCAATCAGCTGCAGGTGGGCACGTTCTGCTGCACAGAGGGGGATCATGGTCTACAGGGGGTTTCCTGAGCCAGCTGGTTCCTTTAGGGCTGGTTGTCACTGGAATGGGTTGCCCAGAGAAGTTGTGTCTGACACACCCATTGCCCCTTTGTGGCCAGAAGCCTCCCGTGCCAAAACAAGCTGGAGACCCCCCCCCCCCAGCAAAGTTGCTGTTTAACCTCATCTTTTCTGCATGGGGCCTCCTCTGCACCACAGAGCCCAGTCTCAGCTCCCACTTTGCCACAAGCGTTCTGCATGGGCGCTACAGGGCCTAACTCTCCCATGTCCTGCCCTGGCTCTGCCATCCCTCTGGGCAGGGGAGAGGGTGATGACAGCAAAGGGATGCGTTTGGGTGTGGAACGTGGGGCCTGGCAGAGACAAGGAGTCAAGGGAGAGGACAGGGCGAGGCAGCAAAGGCAGCACGAGCAGTGGTGTTGGTGCAGGGCCACGTTTGTGCCAGGAGCCTGAGTGGGCAGCAGCTGGCAGGAGGCGAGGGTGATACTGTAAAAGCCAGTCAAAGTAACTCTCTAAGACTCAGTTTGGAGTTTTAGAAAGCAGGCATTCTTTTATTGAGGTGCTGGACTTGGTGGGGATCACTCCACCTAGTGTGCTTACAGAACTGTTCAAGCTATAACGGTTCTATACAATTGAAACATACATATTAATCAGATTTCCAAGTAGTAGTTAAAATATTCATACTATTTCCTGTAACTCATTAAAATAAGTAAATGTCTCTGGCACGTGCACATTTGTTTCCACTGGTGGTCTTTCAGGGGTCTCTGGTGGTCATCAGTAGTCCTCCTCAGTATGTCCACTGGTTGAACCCAGTTCTTGTGCATGCCCAGACCATCTCGGTCTTTCTTCTCTTATTGTTTCAACTTAGGCACGCATTCATTGCTTAGTCAGTTACACATCCAAAGGCAAATGTATAGCATGAGTTCTTCACCTAATCTTCTGGCACATCCTCCAGGCCCTAATTCTGAAATACGAGTCTGTAGGCTCTTACAGATAAAGCTGACTAGTGAGTGTAGTGGATTTACGTGGCAAGGTTTTGGTAGCAGGGGGCCCTAGGGGTGGCTTCTGTGAGAAGGATCTAGAAGCTGCCCCATGTTAGGTAAGGGCCCCACTGCTGACCAGAGCCGAGCCAGTAAGTGATGTTGTTTGCGCCTCTGTGAGAGCATAGTTAAGAAAGGGGAAAAAAAAAACACTGCGCCACACAGCAGCTGGGAGAGTGACAGGAGTGAGAAACAGCCTTGCAGGCGCTAAGGTCACTGATGAAGGAGGGGGAGACGTGCTCCAGGAGCCGGAGCAGAAGTCCCCTGCGGTCTGTGGCGAGGACCATGGTGAAGCAGGCTGTCCCCCTGCAGCCCATGGAGTACCACGGTGGAGCAGGGTTCCACGCTGCACCCCGGGGAGGAGACCACGGTGGAGCAGGTGGACCTGCACCGACGGAGGCTGCAGCCTGTGGAAGAGCCCTGCCGGAGGAGATTCCAGGCTGGACCTGGGGCCCGTGGAGAGGAGCCCACGCAGGAGCAGGTGACCTGGCAGGAGCTGCTGCCCATGGGGGATCCAGGTTGGATCCTGATTTGGGAGCTCCTTGGTGACATCTGGCTGACACGGGTGACTGAGGAGCCAGTGAGGGGAGGTGACCTGCAGGACCTCATCCTTAGAGCTCAACACGAAGTGCTCAGGGATTTGAAAGAGGTGAGAAGAGCTGAGGATGCTGAGAGAGGGGAACAAGGCAAAGCAGAGGACTTGAGGTGAGCAGCCTTGGGCCTGCTGAGGGACCTGCTTGGAGGATTCCTTTGGGATATGGCCCCCCCTCCCTGCAGAGAGGAGGGGTGCAGGGAGATGGTTGATGTTTGAGCATCGACTGATAGAATGGACTGGGGTGGAAGGGACCTTCAAGGTCATCTAATTCCACCCCTCCTGCCACGGGCAGGGACACCTTCCACCAGACCAGCTTGCTCAAAGCCCCAGTCCAACCTGGCCTTGAACACTTTCTGGGATGGGGCATCCACAGTTTCTCTGGTAAACCTCTTCCTAGGACTCACCACCCTGATAAGAAAAGAATTTCTTCCTCATATCTAAGCTAAATCTGCCCTTCTTTGGGATTCAAACCATTGCTCCTCCTGCTGAAGGGATCCATATTCCATGTGTGTCTGTGTAGGTGTAGGTTTTCCCAGAAAATACCCTAGCATACAAAGAGCCCAACACACGTTCCCTCTGGTCCTGGCTTTGCTTGCTTTGTAGTGTCATCAGGGTGTTTCAGAGACAGTTCTCATGGTAATTCTTGCCTGGATCGGAAATTCCACTGACCAAGGACCTCCCTTAGTGCCTGTAGAGTCCTGACACTCCTCACGCTGTTATCTTGTGAGAGTCACCACCGTCAGGGTGAGCCATCAGCACCCAACTATGAACAGGTGCCAAAAGGGATCTTCAGGGCAGGGGTACCTTGGGAATCTCCAGTCTTCAGCCAACAGAAACCCCCTGCAGGTGGCAAGGAGACGTGGCCAGTGCTGCACGTGGGGCAGAATGACCTGCATCCATCAGGGCAGGGCTGGACGTGAGCAGCTGAGAGGGGACCCTGAGGAGAAGGCCTGGGTGCTACGAGGACACCATAGGAGCCAGTGGGACATGCTGACAGGGAGCAAGACCAGCTCCTTACCGGGCTGCACTAGGGGCAGCGGGGGCCACCCAGACCACTTGGGTTATCGTCCCCCTCGACTCAGTGCTGCTGTGGCTACCTCTGGAGCAGGGTGGCTCAGGCTGAGGGACCTGGGCTTCTTTGGCCCTGTGTCGTGCAGGCTCTGGGCAGAAGAGAAGTAGGCTGAGACTGCTTGAGGGGTGGTTGCAGTGATGGTGGAGTTTTTCCTCTTTGTACGAAAGAGCATGAGAAAGAAAGAACATCAAAAATTGAGATTCGGGGTGGTGAGATGGGGGCTGAGGTGAAATGTTTCTTGAAGAGCAGAGCTGTGGTGCAAGAGGTCACCCAGAGGGTGTCAGGATCAGCCCCTGGCTTTGTGTTTCATGGACTTACTGAGGGCAGATGGAGAGACATCAGTCAAGGCAGGGAGGTGCAAGGTGGGGAAGCAAGGTGGCTATCTAAGTCCTGCAGGGAAACAGGTGCAGACACGCAACAGCATGGGACAGCCTGTGATGGTTATTGTTAAGGATCCTTTGCAAGATGAAAGCCCCCGACAGAGCCAACAGCTTTGTCTGCTGGGCTCTGGCTCTTGTCTCTGTCAGTGAGGCCTATGAGGAGACACCTCATCCTTACAGCATTAGGGTCTCAATGCCTCCTCATCCCCCTCCAGGAGCCTAGGAGATGTCCTCCTGTAGCCTTGTACTTGGCACTTGCCCCTTACCCACTGCGCACTGACCCAGGAAGAGCCCTAAACCCCGCTGGAGGGACAGGATCTCCCTTCCCAGAGGCTGGGGTCAGGGCCCGACTTCATGGGACACATCAAGGGTTCCTCAGCATCAGGGCCACCTTTCCTGGGCCTTGGTCTCCCCGTCATCACTGCCTGCACTTTTCTGCTCTAACAAGTCCATGGGGAGGCTTTGTCAGTAATGTCCCTCAGTGGGACCGTTAACACTGTGAGAGGCTTTGGAGTTTGCATCAGACTTGGACTACTTGAGAAGCTGCTTCAGCCACCCAGGAGCAGCTCCTCTGCCAGGCGCAGCAGGGCTGGGGGCACTGCCTGCAGCTGGCATGGGGAGAGGAGAGAAGGGGGAGAGAGGTTCAGGGCAGCCTGGCATAGAAAGGCAGGGGAGAGCTGGCCGAGGGAGAAATCCTCACAGCCACCTCCCCACGGTAAGTGTCCGGGTGCAGGGCAATGCCGCTGCGCACCCTGCCAGGCTCTCCTGGAGCTGGCACATCCCTCAGGCGATGGCAGCTGTCAGGAGGACGCTCGGTGGTGGAGTTGAAGGGCACGCAGGGCTTGTGTGCTGCAGGGTCAGCGTGCAGGGCCCGAGGGCTCCCTTCTCTTGGGGCCGGCTGCAGGCTGTGCAGCCGGGGGTGCAGGCAGGGGTGCCCATGGCTGTGGTGCAGAGCAGGGTCCCTGCTGTGCCCCAGGGGCTGTGTGGCGGGGCAGGGCCTCTGCCGCCTGCCAGGCTCAGCACTCAGCCTGCCCGGGGAGCTGCCCAGGGGCTGCGGGGAGAAGCTGCGGGTGGAAGGAGCCCCCCCGGCACGGCACGGCACGGCACGGCACGGCAGGGCAGGGCAGGGTCCTGCTGCTGCCCAGAGCCTGCTGCCTGGGGCAGGCTGCTCACAGCCCCACACCTCCCCAGGGCACTGCACAGCAGAACTGCCCGCCAAGAGCTACCTGAAGGCAGTGCACTTCTTAGAATCTGCTTCATTTTCCTGCCCATGTGCTGAGGCAGAAGGATGGTAATGGAGTAGTAACATCTGTACTAGAGATTCCTCAAGGCTCCTTGAGCATTGCTGCTGCTCTGAGGCACCTCACACACCTCAGCATACAGACGGTACCGACATCACCTTTGTTGTTTCTTCGGGAATTATTTGACCTTCTCCTCACGTCCTGCAGCAGGGACATGTCCCTGGCCTGTGGACTTCTCAGATCACTCCCCGTTCCCTTTTACCTGTTGCTGCAGACCAGGACTGACTGCTGCACAGCCCACAGCACAGTCCCCTGCTTCTTGTGGCACCCTCAGAGTTCCTTAATTTTTGCACTGTCTTTGCTTCTTTTGGACAGGCTCCCTTGCTCAGAGACGATAAATGTGTAACAGCAGCTCCATCACCGAGTTCCTCCTGCTGGCATTCGCAGACATGCGGGAGCTGCAGCTCCTGCACTTCGGGCTCTTCCTGGGCATCTACCTGGCTGCCCTCCTGGGCAACGGCCTCATCCTCACCGCCATAGCCTGCGACCACCGCCTCCACACCCCCATGTACTTCTTCCTCCTCAACCTCGCCCTTAACGACCTGGGCTGCATCTCCACCACTCTCCCCAAAGCCATGGCCAATTTCCTCTGGGACACCAGGGCCATTTCCTATGTGGGATGTGTTGCACAGCTCTTTCTGATCATCTTTTTCAATTTAGCAGAACTTTCTCTTCTCACTGTCATGTCTTACGACCGCTATGTTGCCATCTGCCAGCCCCTGCGCTATGAGACCCTCCTGGCCACCAGAGCCTGTGCCACCATGGCAGCAGCTGCCTGGGGCAGTGGCTTTCTCCACGCTGTGCTGCACATTGCCAATACATTTTCACTGCCTCTCTGCTGTGGCAATTCCCTCAACCAGTTCTTCTGTGAAATCCCCCAGATCCTCAAGCTCTCCTGCTCAGACTCCTACCTCAGGGAAGTTCAAGTTCTTGTGGTTACTGCTTCTCTGTTTGGGGGGTGCTTTGTTTTCATCGCTCTGTCCTATGTGATGATCTTCAGGGCCGTGCTGAGGATCCCCTCTGAGCAGGGACGGCACAAAGCCTTTTCCACGTGCCTCCCTCACCTGGCTGTGGTCTCCCTCTTTATGAGCACAGTCATTTTTGCCCACCTGAAGCCCCCCTCCATTTCCTCCCCTTCCCTGGATCTTGTTCTGGCACTTCTGTACTTGGTGCTGCCTCCAGTAGTGAACCCCTTCATCTACAGCATGAGGAACCAGGAGATCAAGGTTGCCGTGTGGAAAGTGATGACTGGGTGTTTTTCTTAAGCAATATATTGCCCGCCTCCTTCTGTAAAGCACTCGTAATGTTACTCATGATAGGCGAAGCTGGTGGGTCTTATGTTCTTGTGTTGTTATTGTTGATTTTTTTTTCCAATTTTATCAAATGTTGTCCACGAAGAAATAGAATTCTTCATTTTGCTTGTGTATTTAAACCAATTCAAGTGCCTTTTTGTCTTATGTCCTTGCTCTGAGGCCTTTTCTGTGGCTGCAGGGACAGTGCCTGTGTGCAGAGGTGGAGGGGAAAAGAGTGGTGGCCCAGCAGTCCAGCCCGGGAGCACCAGTACTGGGTCCAGGCAGAGCTGCTCTCCTGCCGCTGCCACCCTCTCCTGCTGAACCCTGCTGCCGGTGTAAGGCCTGGCTGCTCCTGTAGCTTGGTGCCAGTGTTGCTGTGTGGCCGTGCTGGGACCGCGGGCAGGGACAGGCAGTGGGCACTTGAGTGACACAGCTGGCCTCCAGAACAGCATTTCCCTCCTAAAAGGGCCGTGCCTGAACGCTCACGGCATCTTTCGGAGTTGCCGTCACATCAGAACTTGCTCAAAGAGAGTCCCAAAGACTCCCTGAGACATAGAATCATAGAATCATAGAGTATCCCGAGTTGGAAGGGACCCATAAGGATCATCAAGTCCAACTCCTGGCACCGCACAGGTCTACCCAGAATCTACCTACACCATGTGACTAGGTGCACAGTCCAATCGCTACTTAAATTCAGACAGGCTTGGCGCAGTGACTACTTCCCTGGGGAGCCTGTTCCAGTGTGCGACCACTCTCTCGGTGAAGAACCTCTTCCCGATGTCCAGCCTAAACTTCCCCTGCCTCAGCTTAACACCGTTCCCGCGGGTCCTCTCACTGGTGATTACGGAGAATAGGTCCCCTGCCCCTCCACACCCCCTCGCGAGGAAGTTGTAGACTGCGATGAGGTCGCCCCTCAGCCTCCTCTTCTCCAGGCTGAACAGGCCAAGTGACCTCAGCCGCTCCTCATATGTCTTCCCCTCTAGGCCCTTCACCATCTTCGTCGCCCTCCTCTGGACGCTCTCCAGCAGTTTAATGTCCTTTTTGTACTGCGGTGCCCAGAACTGCACACAGTACTCGAGGTGAGGCTGCACCAGCGCAGAGCAGAGCGGGACAATCACTACCCCCAACAGACTCGCAATGCCGTGCTTGATGCATCCCAGGATATGGTTGGCCCTCCTGGCTGCCGGGGCACACTGCTGGCTCATATGCATGCTCCAGGAGAAACCAGGGTGGCTTGGTGGGACAGTTGGCCGCTCCAGGGAGGTTCTTGAATGCCCCAAGCAGGTAGTTTGGGTGTCGTGGGGACATGCATGGCTGTCCCAGCAAATGGAACCAGCGAGATGCCTGGGTGCCCTGGGAAGATGCTTGCTTGCCCCACAGAGAGACTTGGGTGAGCTAGGATGTGCTATGGGACTTGAGGTGCTCTTGGGTGGCTCCAAGGAGGGGCTTGTTTCCTTGGGGAGAATTTTGGATATTCTTATGAGATGCTTGGATGACCTTGGGAAATGTTTGAGTATTTCATGCCCTGGGGAGATGCTCAGATGCTCAGAGAACTTCCTTGGGAGCTTTGGGGACACATTAGAGTATTTCGGGAGGTGCTTGGGTGCCCTGAGGAGATGCTTTGGTGCTCCAGTGAGATGCCTGAGTGCTGTGAGGAGATGCATGGCTTCTCCAGGAAGATGCCCAGTGGAGACTCTTGGGTACCAACACTGATGCTGTTCTCTTCCAGGGAGGTGCTTGGGTGCTCCTGGGAGATGATTTGGTGCCGTGGAGGGTGCTCCAGGAAGATGCTCGTGCTCCCAGAAAGATTTTGGCTTTCAATAGGGAGGTGCTTGTCTTCTCCAGGGAGGTGCCTTAATGCTCCTTGAAAAAGATCGTGTGCTTTGGGGAGGTGCTTGGGTCCTCCGAGGAAGACAGGTTGGTGGTGCGGGGAGACTGTTGGGTGCTTCAGGGAGATGCCTGTGTGCTGCATGGAGAAGCCTGGGTACCCTCGGGACGTGGTTGTGTGTGCCTAAGGGAGATGTTGGTGTGAACCAGGGCAATGCTTTGCTTCTCCAGGGAGGATCTTGTTGCACCTCCCTGGGGCACCCTCACATGTCTCTTAGGAACCCCAGCATCCCTTCAGAACCACCAAAGGATCGCCCAAGCACCATTCCCAGAAAGCCAAGCATTCCTTTGGAGCTGCAAAGCACGTCCCTGGGGCATACAGCCCTGGACAAAAATAACACAAGCTTGTTTCCAGAAAACCAGTGCTTCTCATCTGAGGAAACATACATCTCCCCGAAGCACCCAAGCATCGTTCTCGAGCATTCAGCAATCTCGTTGGCTCACCCGAGCATCTCAACGGGCCAAGCAAGCACCTGCCCAGGCAACTCTACAACACTCTCGGAGCACTCAGGGCAGTCCCTGGAGGACAAAAATTGCTCTCTGCAGTACTCAAGCACCTCCTGGGGCACCAAAGTATCTCCTAGGGGAATAGGAGCATCTTCCTAGAGAGCCCAAGGACATGCCCAGGGCACACATGCACCTCCCTCCCCAGAGCACATAGGCATATCCCTGCTGCTCCCAAGGTTCTCCCCTGCTCACTCAGGCATCTCCCTGCAGGTCCTAAAGCATCTTGGTGGAACACGCAAGCACCTCCCTGGGCACACCACCCATCTTGGTGGACCTGCCAAGCATTTTGTCAGGTTTGTCAAGGTTTGTCAGTGACACAAAATGTGTCAGATTCACCTCCAAGACAAAAATATTTCTGGCATCTTCCATAAACCTCACAGGTAATGAATACCAAATAATTCTTGAAGTTTTAATTAAAAGTGTTGGGTGTTTTTATTTCTTTGTTTGCTTCTTGTCCATGTTTGGCAAGTTTTCCTTTTCTTGTTAAAGGTCCACACATATGCTTTTCTCCTTCTCTAGCTTGGAAAGTTCTCTTATAAAGAGATCTTCTATTTCCAGCTGCTTTCTCTACTCTTCTGTTAAGAGGAATCCTCCTGGTTTGTGTCTTGTCCTTGTCTCTGGGTTTGCTTGGCCAGGTGTGTGTCTCAGCACTTCTGCTGAGCCTTCGCCAGCTCCATTGCCCTTCTTTTGCACGAGGCAAAGCAGAGGACTTGAGGTGAGCAGCCTTGGGCCTGCTGAGGGACCTGCTTGGAGGATTCCTTTGGGATATGGCCCCCCTCCCTGCAGAGAGGAGGGGTGCAGGGAGATGGTTGATGTTTGAGCATCGACTGATAGAATGGACTGGGGTGGAAGGGACCTTCAAGGTCATCTAATTCCACCCCTCCTGCCACGGGCAGGGACACCTTCCACCAGACCAGCTTGCTCAAAGCCCCATCCAACCTGGCCTTGAACACTTTCTGGGATGGGGCATCCACAGTTTCTCTGGTAAACCTCTTCCTAGGACTCACCACCCTGATAAGAAAAGAATTTCTTCCTCATATCTAAGCTAAATCTGCCCTTCTTTGGGATTCAAACCATTGCTCCTCCTGCTGAAGGGATCCATATTCCATGTGTGTCTGTGTAGGTGTAGGTTTTCCCAGAAAATACCCTAGCATACAAAGAGCCCAACACACGTTCCCTCTGGTCCTGGCTTTGCTTGCTTTGTAGTGTCATCGGGTGTTTCAGAGATGGTTCTCATGGTAATTCTTGCCTGGATCGGAAATTCCACTGACCAAGGACCTCCCTTAGTGCCTGTAGAGTCCTGACACTCCTCACGCTGTTATCTTGTGAGAGTCACCACCGTCAGGGTGAGCCATCAGCACCCAACTATGAACAGGTGACACAAGGGAGCTTCAGGGCAGGGGGACCTTGGGAATCTCCAGCCTTCAGCCAACAGAAACCCCCTGCAGGTGGCAAGGAGACGTGGCCAGTGCTGCACGTGGGGCAGAATACCTGCATCCATCAGGGCAGGGCTGGACGTGAGCAGCTGAGAGGGGACCCTGAGGAGAAGGCCTGGGTGCTACGAGGACACCATAGGAGCCAGTGGGACATGCTGACAGGGAGCAAGACCAGCTCCTTACCGGGCTGCACTAGGGGGCAGCGGGGGCCACCCAGACCACTTGGGTTATCGTCCCCCTCGACTCAGTGCTGCTGTGGCTACCTCTGGAGCAGGGTGGCTCAGGCTGAGGGACCTGGGCTTCTTTGGCCCTGTGTCGTGCAGGCTCTGGGCAGAAGAGAAGTAGGCTGAGACTGCTTGAGGGGTGGTTGCAGTGATGGTGGAGTTTTTCCTCTTTGTACGAAAGAGCATGAGAAAGAAAGAACATCAAAAATTGAGATTCGGGGTGGTGAGATGGGGGCTGAGGTGAAATGTTTCTTGAAGAGCAGAGCTGTGGTGCAAGAGGTCACCCAGAGGGTGTCAGGATCAGCCCCTGGCTTTGTGTTTCATGGGTTACTGAGGGCAGATGGAGAGACATCAGTCAAGGCAGGGAGGTGCAAGGTGGGGAAGCAAGGTGGCTATCTAAGTCCTGCAGGGAAACAGGTGCAGACACGCAACAGCATGGGACAGCCTGTGATGGTTATTGTTAAGGATCCTTTGCAAGATGAAAGCCCCCGACAGAGCCAACAGCTTTGTCTGCTGGGCTCTGGCTCTTGTCTCTGTCAGTGAGGCCTATGAGGAGACACCTCATCCTTACAGCATTAGGGTCTCAATGCCTCCTCATCCCCCTCCAGGAGCCTAGGAGATGTCCTCCTGTAGCCTTGTACTTGGCATTGCCCCTTACCCACTGCGCACTGACCCAGGAAGAGCCCTAAACCCCGCTGGAGGGACAGGATCTCCCTTCCCAGAGGCTGGGGTCAGGGCCCGACTTCATGGGACACATCAAGGGTTCCTCAGCATCAGGGCCACCTTTCCTGGGCCTTGGTCTCCCCGTCATCACTGCCTGCACTTTTCTGCTCTAACAAGTCCATGGGGAGGCTTTGTCAGTAATGTCCCTCAGTGGGACCGTTAACACTGTGAGAGGCTTTGGAGTTTGCATCAGACTTGGACTACTTGAGAAGCTGCTTCAGCCACCCAGGAGCAGCTCCTCTGCCAGGCGCAGCAGGGCTGGGGGCACTGCCTGCAGCTGGCATGGGGAGAGGAGAGAAGGGGGAGAGAGGTTCAGGGCAGCCTGGCATAGAAAGGCAGGGGAGAGCTGGCCGAGGGAGAAATCCTCACAGCCACCTCCCCACGGTAAGTGTCCGGGTGCAGGGCAATGCCGCTGCGCACCCTGCCAGGCTCTCCTGGAGCTGGCACATCCCTCAGGCGATGGCAGCTGTCAGGAGGACGCTCGGTGGTGGAGTTGAAGGGCACGCAGGGCTTGTGTGCTGCAGGGTCAGCGTGCAGGGCCCGAGGGCTCCCTTCTCTTGGGGCCGGCTGCAGGCTGTGCAGCCGGGGGTGCAGGCAGGGGTGCCCATGGCTGTGGTGCAGAGCAGGGTCCCTGCTGTGCCCCAGGGGCTGTGTGGCGGGGCAGGGCCTCTGCCGCCTGCCAGGCTCAGCACTCAGCCTGCCCGGGGAGCTGCCCAGGGGCTGCGGGGAGAAGCTGCGGGTGGAAGGAGCCCCCCGGCACGGCACGGCACGGCACGGCACGGCAGGGCAGGGCAGGGTCCTGCTGCTGCCCAGAGCCTGCTGCCTGGGGCAGGCTGCTCACAGCCCCACACCTCCCCAGGGCACTGCACAGCAGAACTGCCCGCCAAGAGCTACCTGAAGGCAGTGCACTTCTTAGAATCTGCTTCATTTTCCTGCCCATGTGCTGAGGCAGAAGGATGGTAATGGAGTAGTAACATCTGTACTAGAGATTCCTCAAGGCTCCTTGAGCATTGCTGCTGCTCTGAGGCACCTCACACACCTCAGCATACAGACGGTACCGACATCACCTTTGTTGTTTCTTCGGGAATTATTTGACCTTCTCCTCACGTCCTGCAGCAGGGACATGTCCCTGGCCTGTGGACTTCTCAGATCACTCCCCGTTCCCTTTTACCTGTTGCTGCAGACCAGGACTGACTGCTGCACAGCCCACAGCACAGTCCCCTGCTTCTTGTGGCACCCTCAGAGTTCCTTAATTTTTGCACTGTCTTTGCTTCTTTTGGACAGGCTCCCTTGCTCAGAGACGATAAATGTGTAACAGCAGCTCCATCACCGAGTTCCTCCTGCTGGCATTCGCAGACATGCGGGAGCTGCAGCTCCTGCACTTCGGGCTCTTCCTGGGCATCTACCTGGCTGCCCTCCTGGGCAACGGCCTCATCCTCACCGCCGTAGCCTGCGACCACCGCCTCCACACCCCCATGTACTTCTTCCTCCTCAACCTCGCCCTTAACGACCTGGGCTGCATCTCCACCACTCTCCCCAAAGCCATGGCCAATTTCCTCTGGGACACCAGGGCCATTTCCTATGTGGGATGTGTTGCACAGCTCTTTCTGATCATCTTTTTCAATTTAGCAGAACTTTCTCTTCTCACTGTCATGTCTTACGACCGCTATGTTGCCATCTGCCAGCCCCTGCACTATGAGACCCTCCTGGCCACCAGAGCCTGTGCCACCATGGCAGCAGCTGCCTGGGGCAGTGGCTTTCTCCACGCTGTGCTGCACATTGCCAATACATTTTCACTGCCTCTCTGCTGTGGCAATTCCCTCAACCAGTTCTTCTGTGAAATCCCCCAGATCCTCAAGCTCTCCTGCTCAGACTCCTACCTCAGGGAAGTTCAAGTTCTTGTGGTTACTGCTTCTCTGTTTGGGGGGTGCTTTGTTTTCATCGCTCTGTCCTATGTGATGATCTTCAGGGCCGTGCTGAGGATCCCCTCTGAGCAGGGACGGCACAAAGCCTTTTCCACGTGCCTCCCTCACCTGGCTGTGGTCTCCCTCTTTATGAGCACAGTCATTTTTGCCCACCTGAAGCCCCCCTCCATTTCCTCCCCTTCCCTGGATCTTGTTCTGGCACTTCTGTACTTGGTGCTGCCTCCAGTAGTGAACCCCTTCATCTACAGCATGAGGAACCAGGAGATCAAGGTTGCCGTGTGGAAAGTGATGACTGGGTGTTTTTCTTAAGCAATATATTGCCCGCCTCCTTCTGTAAAGCACTCGTAATGTTACTCATGATAGGCGAAGCTGGTGGGTCTTATGTTCTTGTGTTGTTATTGTTGATTTTTTTTTCCAATTTTATCAAATGTTGTCCACGAAGAAATAGAATTCTTCATTTTGCTTGTGTATTTAAACCAATTCAAGTGCCTTTTTGTCTTATGTCCTTGCTCTGAGGCCTTTTCTGTGGCTGCAGGGACAGTGCCTGTGTGCAGAGGTGGAGGGGAAAAGAGTGGTGGCCCAGCAGTCCAGCCCGGGAGCACCAGTACTGGGTCCAGGCAGAGCTGCTCTCCTGCCGCTGCCACCCTCTCCTGCTGAACCCTGCTGCCGGTGTAAGGCCTGGCTGCTCCTGTAGCTTGGTGCCAGTGTTGCTGTGTGGCCGTGCTGGGACCGCGGGCAGGGACAGGCAGTGGGCACTTGAGTGACACAGCTGGCCTCCAGAACAGCATTTCCCTCCTAAAAGGGCCGTGCCTGAACGCTCACGGCATCTTTCGGAGTTGCCGTCACATCAGAACTTGCTCAAAGAGAGTCCCAAAGACTCCCTGAGACATAGAATCATAGAATCATAGAGTATCCCGAGTTGGAAGGGACCCATAAGGATCATCAAGTCCAACTCCTGGCACCGCACAGGTCTACCCAGAATCTACCTACACCATGTGACTAGGTGCACAGTCCAATCGCTACTTAAATTCAGACAGGCTTGGCGCAGTGACTACTTCCCTGGGGAGCCTGTTCCAGTGTGCGACCACTCTCTCGGTGAAGAACCTCTTCCCGATGTCCAGCCTAAACTTCCCCTGCCTCAGCTTAACACCGTTCCCGCGGGTCCTCTCACTGGTGATTACGGAGAATAGGTCCCCTGCCCCTCCACACCCCCTCGCGAGGAAGTTGTAGACTGCGATGAGGTCGCCCCTCAGCCTCCTCTTCTCCAGGCTGAACAGGCCAAGTGACCTCAGCCGCTCCTCATATGTCTTCCCCTCTAGGCCCTTCACCATCTTCGTCGCCCTCCTCTGGACGCTCTCCAGCAGTTTAATGTCCTTTTTGTACTGCGGTGCCCAGAACTGCACACAGTACTCGAGGTGAGGCTGCACCAGCGCAGAGCAGAGCGGGACAATCACTACCCCCAACAGACTCGCAATGCCGTGCTTGATGCATCCCAGGATATGGTTGGCCCTCCTGGCTGCCGGGGCACACTGCTGGCTCATATGCATGCTCCAGGAGAAACCAGGGTGGCTTGGTGGGACAGTTGGCCGCTCCAGGGAGGTTCTTGAATGCCCCAAGCAGGTGTTTGGGTGTCCTGGGGACATGCATGGCTGTCCCAGCAAATGGAACCAGCGAGATGCCTGGGTGCCCTGGGAAGATGCTTGCTTGCCCCACAGAGAGACTTGGGTGAGCTAGGATGTGCTATGGGACTTGAGGTGCTCTTGGGTGGCTCCAAGGAGGGGCTTGTTTCCTTGGGGAGAATTTTGGATATTCTTATGAGATGCTTGGATGACCTTGGGAAATGTTTGAGTATTTCATGCCCTGGGGAGATGCTCAGATGCTCAGAGAACTTCCTTGGGAGCTTTGGGGACACATTAGAGTATTTCGGGAGGTGCTTGGGTGCCCTGAGGAGATGCTTTGGTGCTCCAGTGAGATGCCTGAGTGCTGTGAGGAGATGCATGGCTTCTCCAGGAAGATGCCCAGTGGAGACTCTTGGGTACCAACACTGATGCTGTTCTCTTCCAGGGAGGTGCTTGGGTGCTCCTGGGAGATGATTTGGTGCCGTGGAGGGTGCTCCAGGAAGATGCTCGTGCTCCCAGAAAGATTTTGGCTTTCAATAGGGAGGTGCTTGTCTTCTCCAGGGAGGTGCCTTAATGCTCCTTGAAAAAGATCGTGTGCTTTGGGGAGGTGCTTGGGTCCTCCGAGGAAGACAGGTTGGTGGTGCGGGGAGACTGTTGGGTGCTTCAGGGAGATGCCTGTGTGCTGCATGGAGAAGCCTGGGTACCCTCGGGACGTGGTTGTGTGTGCCTAAGGGAGATGTTGGTGTGAACCAGGGCAATGCTTTGCTTCTCCAGGGAGGATCTTGTTGCACCTCCCTGGGGCACCCTCACATGTCTCTTAGGAACCCCAGCACCCTTCAGAACCACCAAAGGATCGCCCAAGCACCATTCCCAGAAAGCCAAGCATTCCTTTGGAGCTGCAAAGCACGTCCCTGGGGCATACACCCTGGACAAAAATAACACAAGCTTGTTTCCAGAAAACCAGTGCTTCTCATCTGAGGAAACATACATCTCCCCGAAGCACCCAAGCATCGTTCTCGAGCATTCAGCAATCTCGTTGGCTCACCCGAGCATCTCAACGGGCCAAGCAAGCACCTGCCCAGGCAACTCTACAACACTCTCGGAGCACTCAGGGCAGTCCCTGGAGGACAAAAATTGCTCTCTGCAGTACTCAAGCACCTCCTGGGGCACCAAAGTATCTCCTAGGGGAATAGGAGCATCTTCCTAGAGAGCCCAAGGACATGCCCAGGGCACACATGCACCTCCCTCCCCAGAGCACATAGGCATATCCCTGCTGCTCCCAAGGTTCTCCCCTGCTCACTCAGGCATCTCCCTGCAGGTCCTAAAGCATCTTGGTGGAACACGCAAGCACCTCCCTGGGCACACCACCCATCTTGGTGGACCTGCCAAGCATTTTGTCAGGTTTGTCAAGGTTTGTCAGTGACACAAAATGTGTCAGATTCACCTCCAAGACAAAAATATTTCTGGCATCTTCCATAAACCTCACAGGTAATGAATACCAAATAATTCTTGAAGTTTTAATTAAAAGTGTTGGGTGTTTTTATTTCTTTGTTTGCTTCTTGTCCATGTTTGGCAAGTTTTCCTTTTCTTGTTAAAGGTCCACACATATGCTTTTCTCCTTCTCTAGCTTGGAAAGTTCTCTTATAAAGAGATCTTCTATTTCCAGCTGCTTTCTCTACTCTTCTGTTAAGAGGAATCCTCCTGGTTTGTGTCTTGTCCTTGTCTCTGGGTTTGCTTGGCCAGGTGTGTGTCTCAGCACTTCTGCTGAGCCTTCGCCAGCTCCATTGCCCTTCTTTTGCACGAGGCAAAGCAGAGGACTTGAGGTGAGCAGCCTTGGGCCTGCTGAGGGACCTGCTTGGAGGATTCCTTTGGGATATGGCCCCCCTCCCTGCAGAGAGGAGGGGTGCAGGGAGATGGTTGATGTTTGAGCATCGACTGATAGAATGGACTGGGGTGGAAGGGACCTTCAAGGTCATCTAATTCCACCCCTCCTGCCACGGGCAGGGACACCTTCCACCAGACCAGCTTGCTCAAAGCCCCATCCAACCTGGCCTTGAACACTTTCTGGGATGGGGCATCCACAGTTTCTCTGGTAAACCTCTTCCTAGGACTCACCACCCTGATAAGAAAAGAATTTCTTCCTCATATCTAAGCTAAATCTGCCCTTCTTTGGGATTCAAACCATTGCTCCTCCTGCTGAAGGGATCCATATTCCATGTGTGTCTGTGTAGGTGTAGGTTTTCCCAGAAAATACCCTAGCATACAAAGAGCCCAACACACGTTCCCTCTGGTCCTGGCTTTGCTTGCTTTGTAGTGTCATCGGGTGTTTCAGAGATGGTTCTCATGGTAATTCTTGCCTGGATCGGAAATTCCACTGACCAAGGACCTCCCTTAGTGCCTGTAGAGTCCTGACACTCCTCACGCTGTTATCTTGTGAGAGTCACCACCGTCAGGGTGAGCCATCAGCACCCAACTATGAACAGGTGACACAAGGGAGCTTCAGGGCAGGGGGACCTTGGGAATCTCCAGCCTTCAGCCAACAGAAACCCCCTGCAGGTGGCAAGGAGACGTGGCCAGTGCTGCACGTGGGGCAGAATACCTGCATCCATCAGGGCAGGGCTGGACGTGAGCAGCTGAGAGGGGACCCTGAGGAGAAGGCCTGGGTGCTACGAGGACACCATAGGAGCCAGTGGGACATGCTGACAGGGAGCAAGACCAGCTCCTTACCGGGCTGCACTAGGGGCAGCGGGGGCCACCCAGACCACTTGGGTTATCGTCCCCCTCGACTCAGTGCTGCTGTGGCTACCTCTGGAGCAGGGTGGCTCAGGCTGAGGGACCTGGGCTTCTTTGGCCCTGTGTCGTGCAGGCTCTGGGCAGAAGAGAAGTAGGCTGAGACTGCTTGAGGGGTGGTTGCAGTGATGGTGGAGTTTTTCCTCTTTGTACGAAAGAGCATGAGAAAGAAAGAACATCAAAAATTGAGATTCGGGGTGGTGAGATGGGGGCTGAGGTGAAATGTTTCTTGAAGAGCAGAGCTGTGGTGCAAGAGGTCACCCAGAGGGTGTCAGGATCAGCCCCTGGCTTTGTGTTTCATGGGTTACTGAGGGCAGATGGAGAGACATCAGTCAAGGCAGGGAGGTGCAAGGTGGGGAAGCAAGGTGGCTATCTAAGTCCTGCAGGGAAACAGGTGCAGACACGCAACAGCATGGGACAGCCTGTGATGGTTATTGTTAAGGATCCTTTGCAAGATGAAAGCCCCCGACAGAGCCAACAGCTTTGTCTGCTGGGCTCTGGCTCTTGTCTCTGTCAGTGAGGCCTATGAGGAGACACCTCATCCTTACAGCATTAGGGTCTCAATGCCTCCTCATCCCCCTCCAGGAGCCTAGGAGATGTCCTCCTGTAGCCTTGTACTTGGCATTGCCCCTTACCCACTGCGCACTGACCCAGGAAGAGCCCTAAACCCCGCTGGAGGGACAGGATCTCCCTTCCCAGAGGCTGGGGTCAGGGCCCGACTTCATGGGACACATCAAGGGTTCCTCAGCATCAGGGCCACCTTTCCTGGGCCTTGGTCTCCCCGTCATCACTGCCTGCACTTTTCTGCTCTAACAAGTCCATGGGGAGGCTTTGTCAGTAATGTCCCTCAGTGGGACCGTTAACACTGTGAGAGGCTTTGGAGTTTGCATCAGACTTGGACTACTTGAGAAGCTGCTTCAGCCACCCAGGAGCAGCTCCTCTGCCAGGCGCAGCAGGGCTGGGGGCACTGCCTGCAGCTGGCATGGGGAGAGGAGAGAAGGGGGAGAGAGGTTCAGGGCAGCCTGGCATAGAAAGGCAGGGGAGAGCTGGCCGAGGGAGAAATCCTCACAGC
>NW_026109795.1:0-24776 GCF_013377495.2 Cygnus atratus
CGGGGAGACCGGGGGCCCGCCGGGGGTCACGGGGTGGGTCCTCCGGGGCGCCCGGGGGCCCGCCGGGGATCAGCCTGGTGGGTCCTCTGGGGCAACCGGGGCGCACCGGGGGTCACCGGGGTAGGTCCTCCGGGGCACAAAGGGGCCCCCCAGGGGTCACCGGGTGGTCCTCTGGGGCGCCCGGGGTCCACTGGGTTCACAGGGGTGGGTCCTCCGGGGCATCTGGGGGGCCTGCCGGGGGTCACCGGGGGGGGTCCTTCGGGCACCCAGGGGTCCGCCGGGATCACCAGAGTGGGTCCTCCGGGCGCCCGTGGGCCCAGCGGGGGGTCACCACGGTGTGTCCCTCTGGGGCACACAGGGGCCCGCCGGGGGTCACAGGGTGGGGTCCTCCGGGGCGCTTGGGTTGCTGCCGGGGGGTCACCAGTGTGGGTCCTCCGGGGCCCCGCCGGGGGTCACCGGAGTGGTTCTCGCGGGCGCCCTGGCCCGCCGGGGGTCACCGGGGTGTTCCTCCGTGGAGCCCGGGTGTCCACTGGGGTTCACCGGGGTGGGTCCTCCGGGGCGCCGGGGCGGTCCGCCGGGTTGACCGGGGGCCGTCGGGGCTTACCGGGCTGGGTCCAACGGGGCGCCCGGAGTGATTACACTGTGATTTACTTACACTGTGATTTACTTACACTGTGATTTACTTACACTGTGATTTACTTACACTGTGATTTACTTACACTGTGATTTACTTACACTGTGATTTACTTACACTGTGATTTCCACCCAATTGCTCTAAGGAGTGTGGTTGTCTGCATTTTACAAGTTTGTCTGTTAAGCTTTCTTATCGCTGCAAGCATATCTCAATACCACCTTCCTTCCCTCTAAATGATGTAACTCTGTGCAAAAACATTTTTATTCCCACAACCTTGATCCCCTTACCCGAAAATCCTTATTCCCTTTACCCTTAACAACTCTAACCACAACCCTAACCTTCACATCAACTCCCATCGCTAATGACACTGACTAATGATCCAAACCCCAAACTGCCCCTAACCCAGACAGCCAACAAAGAAACAAGCACAAAGCTGAAAACTACAGAAAAGGCAAAACCCTGGATACAGGCCCCAAATCACAAACACGCGAACCAAAACACTACAGAAAAACCCCAGACACAGGCCCCAAGCACTACAGCTAGGCCCCAAAAGCCTAAACATATGCCAAAAAAAGTGTTAATACAGGTGCCAAATGCTACAGACAGGCCCAAAAGCGCAGGCCCCCAGAGGAGGAGGAGGAGAACCGGCGGTGAGAGTATTTGTATCCCATATTTGCCCCAGAGGACAACCCCCGGTGACAGTATTTGAGAACTACATGTGTCCCAGTGTAGAGCTCCTGGTGACAGACTGTGGAACACCCTCCCAAGTGCCCCAGGCGACCACCCCCGGTGACAGTGTAGGCACTCCCGGATGCCTCAGTGCCCAGCCTCTGGTGACCTCTGGCGTAAAGGGGGTGCTCCGATGGAAAACTGCCTGGTGACATCCTTTGGGACACCCAGGTGCCCCGGAAGACAACCTGCTGTGACACTATATCAGGCGCCTCGGAGGACACATGCCGGTGACCCCCGACGGGTCGCCCGGGCGCCCCAGAGGACCCACAACGGTGACCCACAGCGGGCCCACGGGCACCGCGGAGGACCCATCCCAATGACAACCGACACGCCGCTGGGCTCGCCGGACGACCCACCCCGGTGACCCCCCGGTGGACCCCCTGCGGCCCCGGAGGACCCACCCCGGTGACCCCCAACAGACCCCTGTCACCCCGGAGGACCAACCCCGGTTACCCCCGGTGGGCACTCGGGCACCCCGGAGGAACCACCCCGGTGACCCCCGGCGGGCCCTCAGGGGCCCCGGAGGACCCACCCCGGTGACCCCCGGCGGGCCCCCGGGACCCCGGAGGACCAACCCCAGTGACCACCAGCGGACCCCAGGGCGCCCGAGATGACCAACCCCGGTGACTACCGGCGGGCCCCCGGGCGCCCTGGAGGACCCATCCCGGTCACCCCCGACAGGCACCCGGGCGCCCTGATGGACCCACCCCGATGACCCCCGGCGGGTGCACGGGCTCCCCAGAGTACCCATCCTCGTGGCCCCCGGCGGAAGTCCGGGCGCCATGGAGGACCCACCCCAGTGACCCCCGGCGGGCCCTCGGGCACCCCGGAGGACCCACCCCGGTGACCCCCGGGCTCCCCGGAGCACCCACCCCTGGTGACCCCCGACGGGCCCCCGGGCGCCCCGGAGGACCCACCCCGGTGACCCCAGCGGGCCCCCGGGCGCCCCGGAGGACCCACCCCGGTGACCCCTGGCGGAACCCCGGGCACCGCAGGGGACCTCCCCCGGTAACTCAGGCGCCCCGGAGGACCCCCCCGATGACCCCCGGCGGGCCCCCGGGCGCCCTGGAGGACCCACCCCGGTCAACACCGGCGGGCCCCTGGCCGCCCCGGAGGACCCACCCCGGTGACTGCAAGTGGGCCCACGGGCGCCCTGGAGGAGCCACGCCGGTGACCCCCGGCGAGCCCCCGGACACCCTGGAGGAACCATCCCGGTGACCCCCAGCGGGTGCACGGGCTCCCCGGAGGACCCATCCTGGTGGCCCCCAGCAGACGTCAGGGCGCCATGGAGGACACACACTGGTGAGCCCCGATGGGCCCCCGGGCGCTCCGGTGGACCCACCCCGGTGACCCCCGGCTGACCTCAGGGCGCCCTGGAGGACCCACCCTGGTGACCCCCGATGGGCCCCTGGGTGCTCCGGTGGACCCACCCCGGTGACCCCCGGCGGCCCCTGGGCGCCCCGGAGGACCCATCCCGGTGACCCCCGGCGCCCCGGAGGACCCTCCCCGGTGACCCCCGGCAGGTGCACGGGAGCCCCGTAGGGCCCACGCCAGTGACCCACAGCGGGCCTCCGGGAGCCCCAGAGGACCCACCCCGGTGACCCCCGGCGGGCCCCATGGCACCCCGTAGGACCCCGCGGTGACCCCTGGCGGACCTCAGGGCGCCCCGGCAGACAGACCCCGGCGACCCCCGGTACGCCGCCGGGCACCAAGGTGGACCGACCGCAGAGACCCCCGACGAGCCCCCAGGTGCCCCGGAGGACCCACCCCGGTGACCCCTGACAGGGTCCCGGGGTGCCCCGGAGGACCCACCCAGGTGATACCCGGAGGACCCGCGGGCGCCCTGGAGGAACACCCCGGTGACATCCGGCGGACCCCCGGGCTCCCCGGAGGACCCACCCCTGTGACCCCCGGCGGGCCCTCAGGTGGCCCGGAGAACCCACCCCGGTCACCCCGCACGACCCACTCCAGTGACCCCCGATGGGCCCCCGGGCACCCCGGAGGACCCTGCCCGGTGACCCTTGGTAGACCCCCGGGCACGCCGGAGGACCCACCCTGCTTACCCCCGGGCGCCCCAGAGGACCCACCCCGGTGTCCCCCGGCGGTACCCCAGGCGCCCTGGACGACCCCCCCCTGACCGGCGGAGGGCCCCAGGTCACCCCGGAGGACCCACCCCGGTGACCCCCGGCAGGCCCTCGGGCAGCCCAGAGGACCCACCCTGGTGACCCCCGGCGAGCCCACGGGCCCCCAGAGGACCCACCCCGGTGACCCCCAGCGGCCTGCCGGTTGCCACGTAGGACACACCCCGGTGACACCCGACAAGCCCCCGGGCACCCTGGAGGAGCCACCACGGTGAACCCCTACAGGTGCACGGGCGCCCCGGAGAATCCACCCCTGCGACACCCAGCAAGCCCCTGCGCGGCGTGGAGGACCCACCCCGGTGACCCCCTGGAGGGCCCCCGGGAGCCCAGGAGGACCTTCCCCGGTGACACCCGGAGGACCCCCGGGGGCGCCGGAGGACCCACCCCGGTGATATCCGGCGGACCCCCGGGCGCCCTGGAGGACCCAACCCAGTGACCCCCAGGCGCCCTGGAGGACCCACCCCGGTGACCCCCGATGGGCCTCCGGGCGCCCTGGAGGACCCGCCCTGGTGACCCCCGATGGGCCTCCGGGCGCTCCGGTGGACTCACCCCGGTGACCCACGACGGGCCCCCGGGCGCTCTGGAGGACCCTCCCCGGTGACCCACGGCAGGTGCACGGGCGCCCCGGACGACCCACCCCGGTGACCCCCGATGGGTCCTTGGGCGCCCCGGAGGACCAACCCCGGTGACCCCCGGGCAGGCCCTCAGGCGCCCCGGAGAACTCAGCCCAGTCACCCCCGGCGGGCACCCGGGCGCCCTGGAGGACCCACCTCGGTGACCCGCGGCGGACCCCCGGCACCCCGGAGGATCCACCCCGGTCACCCTCGGCGGGCCCCCGGATGCCCCGTAGGACAACAAACCCCAGTGACCCCTGGCGGAACCCCGGGCACCCCAGAGGACCCCCTCCGGTGTCCTGTGGCGGTATGCCAGGGGCCCCGGAGGACCTACCCCGGTGATCCGCAGAGGGCCCCGGGTCGCCCCGGAGGACCCACCCCGGTGACCCCCAGCGGGCCCCTGGGCGCCCTGGAATACCCATCCCGGTGATCCCCAGCGTGCCCAGGGGCACCCCGGACAACCCACCCCAGTGACCCCCGGTGGACCCCCGGCAGCCCCGGAGGACCCACCCCGGTGACCCCCAACGGACCCCTGTCGCCCCGGAGGACCAACCCCGGTGACCCCCGGTGGGCACCCGGGCGCCACGGAGGACCCAATCCGGTGACCCCGGCGGAACCCCAGGCGCCCCAGAGGACCCATCCCGGTGTCCCCCGGCAGGCCCCCGAGTTCTGTGGTGGACCCAACCCGGTGACCCTCGGTGGACCCCCGGGGGCCCGAGAGGACCCACCCCGGTGACCCCCGGCAGGCCCCAGGGCGCCCCGGAGGACCCACCCCGGTGACCCCAGGTGGAACCCCGGGCGCCCCAGAGGACCCACCCCGGTGACCCCTGGCGGTATCCCAGGTGCCCCGAAGGAACCCAACCGATGACCCCCGGACAGCCCCGAGACACCCCGGACGACCCATCCAGGTGGCCCACGGCTGACGTCTGGGCATCATGGAGGACCCATCCCGGTGACCCCCTGCGGGTCCCCAGTCGCCCTGGAGGACCCACCCCGGTGACCCCCAGCGGGCCCCCGGTCACCCCGGACACCCACCCCGATGACCCCCGGCGCCCCCGGTCGCCCCGGACACCCACCCCGGTGACCCCCGGCGCCCCGGAGGACCAACCGCTGTGAGCCCCAGCGGACCACCGTGCGCCCTGTAGGACCCGCCCTGGTGACCCCTGATGGACCCTCGGGCGCTCCGGTAGACCCACCCCGGTGACGACCAGCGGACCCACCCCGGTGAACACCCCGGAGGACCCACCCCAGCAAGTACAGGACTACAGCTCCTTGCAGAGGTCTCAAGCACAGAGACCACAGCCAGAAAAAAAACACCCTCAGGTCCACAAAGGCCATGAATGCACAGCAGCCCCAGCAGGGGCTAATCACAGACTTATCCTTTACAGCTGAAAAAGGTGACCCTGCTCAGCCTCTTCCTTATACTGCCCTTATGCAGTCAAGGCCCTTGCCATGCATACTGAGGCTCTTTGTCAATCCTCTGGACAGTTACGCAAATGCCTTGATATATCTACAGATTAAAATAGAACCCCAGAAAAAGGAACCGTACCCCACCATTTCCCAAACACAAGTTAGCCGGCAACCCCTCCTAAACATACCTCTAGTACGTGAATTCCAAGCACTTCACATCTAGAAGGCTGCAAGCTCTAAAGACTCTACAGCCAGCCAAACCGCAGGCAAAAGCTCCAGAAATATAACAAAGTGTCCCTCACCCTGAATAAGACTACACCTTACCTGCCTACTGCTGCTCTTTTCAGATACATGCTTGCACAGGGAGCTTCCAGGATCCAGTTCTCCTAAACCCTGCTCCATCACTTCACCACCACACTTGGAACTTGGATAATAGTTGACATACAGGCCAAGACTCACAACAAGCCCCATCAATCTGTGAAAATCCTCAGGGACCTACAACACACAAGCTAACATTACCATCCTAGCCCTAAACATGCTCTAACAATTTCATCCCCTGAAGAAGAGCTGCATGCAATAAAGGCACCTACTCCTACTACACAGATTGCTCTCCTCTAAAAGACCCTCCTAGCCCCTACCTCGAAAAGGTGTGTGTTTCCAAGTAGAGACCGGTACGCATCAGTCCATAGACTCCAACCCACCTAAAGAACCCTGCAACTGACAGAAGGAAAAACAAAGCACTTACCCCTAAGAGCAGCCCAGGCACAATGAGCTCCCTCATGCCTTGCCTGGGGCTCATATACCATTTGGCCCCGCCCACCACCCAAACCCAATCACCTGGGAAAGGGGAGGGGCAAAAAACAACAAAGTAGACAGGCAGCAGGACAAGCACCAGCTGTGGTTTTCTTTTTTTTTTTATCTGGTTTTCAGCTCAACACCATGCAGAGAGTGCAGACAAGAGAACTGGGGTGTTTCTAGAAGCAACAATCCCCAGGCTTTTGCTTCAGCTTTCAATATTGAAAGCTTCTCTCCTCTACAACCCCTTTCTCAGGAACCAGGCAGCATTCAAGTGCCCTGCTTTGCTCCGATTCTAAAGACTATCACAGTCCACCTTGCCTGTGGCACCTGATAAACAGAAGAGAAAGCAACCACAGCAGCAAAAGCCACAGCACCCGTAGGTCAGTTACTCTCATCCCCTCCTTTACCTCAGCAGCTTACCTACCCCACAGAGCAGATGCTTCCATCTGGTCTCTTTAGCCACTTACAGCACCTCGAAAAGGCAAACTGGAATTTTACTCTATTTGATGTAGTAAAGTAACTGCAGTGACAACCGCACCCCAAAAGCAACTGCTGCATCTCTTCATCGCCCACCAGAGTCACTCCAGAGGCAGCTCGGGTCACTGACATTCCGTATCGCACACTGCGTTTCCGCCTGAACAAAGAAAAACACAGAAGATAAACATTCAGCTGCCAGCATTAGCACCCATCCCTCAACAACAGAAGTGACTCCATATTTCATTTTATCCTTTTAAAACAGCAGTCCACTTGCCTCTGTACCTGGAAATTAGATCCAAGCTCAAAAGGAGTAGACAGCATCACCCATGCCACCTGGCAACACAAAAGGACAAAATGACCACTGTGCTTGCAAGCAACCAGCTGCCACACCACTCCTCTGGCCCAAACAGCCTCACCTCAGACCCTCAGAGGGAAGCACCTGAACATCTTTCCCTTTGCTTCCGATAAGGGATGACCTCGCTGACAACACTCTCACCTTCCCTCACTGCTCCGTGACATGGGGATTTCCCTGTCCAAGACTGCACTAGGCACCCGCAGAGACAAGAGAAAAGCACACCCTGAGGTGAAGGGAATGACGACACAGACTCCAAGATAGTCGAGAAATGGAGACCCTTTCTTGTCCCGATGCCAGATCTTATATAGTTTTTCTGAGCCCCTACACACGCTGCACATGGCTGGCAAACAGTTACGGACTTCTGATTGATGCATTCCTTTTGATCACACATAGCCTGCTATAGGCCCGTCCGAGCCTAACAACTCCTCCTTATTGGTTCCCACTTTCTCTTATTCTAGCCTGGTTACCACTCTATGCCTCTGAGTAACCTTCTTCTTAACCCTTAGTGCATCACCATATCATTCAGCTCGTTTGTCACCGAACGGTGACATAATTCCCCCTTTTTTGTTTCTACAGGCGGGCCCCCGGGCATCCCGAAGAACCAACCCCATTGACATCCAGCCGACCCCCAGTGACCTCCGATGGGCCCCGGGCACCCCTGGAGGACCCACCCCGGTGACCCCCGGCAGGCCCCCGGGCGCCCCGGAGGACCCTCCCCGGTGACCCCCGGCAGGTGCACGGGCACCCCGTAGGACCCACCCCAGTGATCCACAGCAGGCCTCCGGGCGCCCTGGAGGACCCATCCCGGTGACACGCTGCGGACCACCGGGCACCCTGGAGGACCCACCCCGGTGACTCCAAGCGGGCCCCCGGGAGCCATGGAGGACCCACCACGGTGACACAGTGTGGGCCCCCGGGTGCCCCGGAGGACCCATCCTGGTGGCCCCCGGAAGACGTCCGGGAGCCATGGAGGACCCGCCCTGGTGATCCCCGATGGGCCCCTGGGCGCTCCGGTGGACCCACCCCGGTGACCCTCGGTAGGTGAACGGGCGCCCCGGAAGGCCCACCCCGGTGACCCCCAGCGGACCCCCGGGGCACTCCAGAGGACCCACCCTGGTGACCCCCGGCAGGCCCTCAGGTGCCCCGGAGGACCCACCCCGGTGACTCCCGGCGGGCCCCCGTGTGCCCTGGAGGACCCACCCCGGCCACCGCCGGCGGAGCCCCGGGCGCCCCAGAGGACCCACCCCGGTGTCCTCCGGCGGGCCCTCAGGCGCCCCGGAGAACCCACCCCAGTGACCACCGGCAGGCCCCCGGGTGTCCCGGAGGACCCACCCCGGTGACCCACGGTGGGCCCTCAGGCGCCCCTGGAGAACCCACCACGGTGACCCCCGGCGGGCCCCCGGGCGCCCCGGAGAACCCACCCCGGTGACCCCCGAAGGGCCCCCCGGGCGCCCCATAGGACCCACCCCGGTGACCCCCGGCGGGCGCACGGGCTCCCCGGAGGACCCATCCTGGCGGCCCCCGGAGGACATCCAGGCGCCATGGAGGACCCACCCCGGTGACCCCCGGCGGGCCCGCGGGCTCCTCGGAAGTCTGATCCAAGTGACCCCCGACGGGCCCCCGGGCGCCCCGGAGGACCCTCCCCGGTGACCCCCGGCAGGTGCACGGGCGCCCCGGAGGACGCACACCGGTGACCCCTGGCAGGTGCACGGGCGCCCCGTAGGGCCCACCCCAGTGACCCACAGCGGTCCTCCGGGCGCCCTGGAGGACCCACCCCGGTGACTCCAAGCGGGCCCACGGGCGCCCTGGAGGACCCACCCCGGTGACCCCCGTCGGGCCCCAGGGCGCCCCGGACGACCCACCCCGGTAACCCCTGATGGGTTCCCGGGCGCCCCAGAGGACCCACCACGGTGACCCCTGGCGGGCCCCTGGGCACCCCGGAGGACCCATCCCGGTGACCCCCGGCAGACCCACGGGCGCCCTGGAGGACCCCCCCCGGTGTCCCCCGGCGGTACCCCAGCCTCCCCGGAGGACTCACCCCAGTGACCCCCGTCGGGGCCGTTGGTCGCCCCGGAGGACACACCCCATTGACCTCCGAATGGGCTTTGGGGCGCCCAGGAGGACCCACCCCGGTGACCCCTGGCGGACCTCAGGGCGCCCCGGGGGACCGACCCTGGCGACCCCCGGTAGGCCCCCGGGCACCACGGTGGACCTACCGCGGTGACCCCCGACGAGCCCCCAGGTGCCCCGGAGGACCAACCCCGGTGACCCCCGGTGGGCCCCTGGGTGCCCCTGAGGACCCACCCCGGTGACCCCCGGCGGACCGCTGAGCGCCCTGGAGGACCCATCCCGGTGACCCCCGGCGGGTGCACGGGCTCCCCGGAGGACCCATCCTGGTGGCCCCCGGCTGACGTCCGGGCGTCATGGAGGACCCACCCCGGTGACCTCCTGCGGGTCCCCGGTCGCCCTGGAGGACCCTCCCCGGTGACCCCCGGCAGGTGCACGGGCGCCCCGGAGGACCCACCCCGGTGACCCCTGGCAGGTTCACGGGCGCCCCGTAGGACCCACCCCAGTGATCCACAGCAGGCCTCCGGACGCCCCGGAGGACCCACCCCGGTGACTCCAAGCGGAACCCCGGGAGCCACGGAGGACTCCACCCGATGACCCACGGAAGGCCCCGGGTTGCCCCCGAGGACCCAAACCGGTGACCTCTGGCGGGTGCATGGGCTCCCTGGAGGACCCACCCTGGTGACCCCCGGTGGACCCCCGGGAGCCCTGGAGGACCCACCCCTGTGACCCCCGGCGGGCGCACGGGCTCCCCGGAGGACCCATCCATGTGGCCCCCGGCGGACGTCCGGGCGCCATGGAGGACCCGTCCCGGTGACCTTCGGCGGGACACCGTGCACCCTGGAGGACCCGCCCTGGTGACCCCCGATGGGCCCCTGGGCACTCTGGTGGACCCACCCCGGTGATCCCCGGTAGGCCCCCGGGTCGCCCCGGACGACCCACCCGGTGACCCCCGACGGGCCCCCGGATGCCCTGGAGGACCCACCCCGGTGTCCCCCGGCGGTATCCCGGGCGCCCCGAAGGACCCCACCCGATGACCCGCGGACGGCCCTGGGTCACCCTGGAGGACCCACCCCGGTGACCCCCAACGGGCCCCCGGGCGCCCCGGAGGACCCACTACGGTGACCATCGGCAGGAGCACCGGTGCCCCGGAGGACCCACCACGGTGACTCCAAGCAGGCCCCCCGGCTCCCCGTAGGACCCACCTCGGGGACCCCAGGCGGGCCCTCAGGCGCCCCGGAGGACCCACCACGGTGACCCGCAGCGGGCCCTTAGGCGCCCCGGAGCACCCACCCCGGTGACCCCCGGCCGGCCCCCGGGCGTCCCGGAGGACCCACCCCGGTGACCCCCGATGGGTCCCTGGGTGCCCTGGAGGACCCATCCTGGTGGCCCCTGCCGGATCTCCGGGCGCCATGGAAAACCCACCTCGGTGACTCCCCGGCGGACCACCGTGCTCCCTGGAGGACCCTCACTGGTGATCCCCGATGGGCCCCCGGGCGCTCCGGTGGACGCACCCCGGTGACCCCCGGCGGGCCCCCGGTCGCCCTGGAGGACCCAGCCCGGTAACCACCGGCGGGCCCCCGGGCGCCTCGGAGGTCTCACCCCGGTGACCCCCGACGGGCCCCCGGGCGCCCTGGAGGACCCACCACGGTGACCATCGGCAGGAGCACCGGCACCCCGGAGGACCCACCCCGGTGACTCCAAGCGGGCCCCCAGGCTCCCCATAGGACCCACCCCGGTTACCCCCGACGGGCCCCCAGGCGCCCCGGAAGACCCTCCCCGGTGGCCCTCGGCGGGCCCCCGGTAACCCTGGAGGACCCAGCCCGGTGACCCCTGGCAGAACCCCAGGCGCCCCAGAGGACCCCCCCCGGTGTCCCCCGGCGGTACCACGGGCGCCCCGGAGGACCCCCCCCGATGACCCGCGGAGGGCCCCTGTTCTCCCCGGGGGACCCACCCCGGTGACCCCCGACGGGCCCCCGGGTGCCCCGGAGGACCCACCCCGGTGACTCCAAGCAGGCCCACGGGCGCCCCGGAGGACCCACCCCGGTGACCATCGGCGGGCCGCTGGGCGCCCCGGTGGACCCAGCCCGGTGACCTCTGGCAGACCCCCAGGCGCCCCAGAGGACCCACCCCGATGACCCCCGGCGGGCCCTCAGGCACCCCGGAACACCCACCCCCGTGACCCCTGACGGGCCCCCCGGTGACCCGGAGGACCCACCCCGGTGACCCCTGGCAGAACCCCAGGCGCCCCAGAGGACCCCCTCCGGTGTCCCCCGGCGGTACCACTGGGCGCCCCGGAGGACCCCCCCCGATGACCCGCGGAGGGCCCCGTTCTCCCCGGGGGACCCACCCCGGTGACACCCGGTGGGGGTTCAGGCTCCCCGGAGGACCCATCCTGGTGGCCCCCGGCGGGCCCCCAGGCGCCTCCGAGGTCTCACCCCGGTGAACCCCGACGGGCCCCCGGGCGCCCCGGAGGATCAACCCCGGTCACTCCAAGCATGCCCACGGGCGCCATGGAGGTGCCACCCCGGTGACCCCGGCGGGCGCCAGGGTGGCCTGGACGACGCACCCCGGTGACCCCCGATGGGTCCCCGGGCGCCCCGGAGGACCCACCCCGGTGACCCCCAGCGCGCCCTCAGGTGCCCCGGAGGACCCAACCCGGTGACCCCCGGAGGACCCCCGGGCAACCCGGAGGACCCACCCCGGTCACCCCCGGCGGGCCCCCGGGCGCCCCGGAGGACCCAACCCGGTGACCCCCGGCGGACCCCCGGGCACCCCGGAGGACCCACCCCGGTGACCCCCGGCTGGCCCCCGGGCGTCCCGGAGGACCCACCCCGGTGGCCCTCGGCAGGTGCACGGACGCCCCGGAGGACCCACCCCAGTGACCCACAGCGGGCCCCCGGGCACCCCAGAGGACCCACCCCGGTGACTTCAAGCGGGCCCCCCGGCTCCCCGTAGGACCCACCACGGTGACCCGCAGCGGGCCCTTAGGCACCCCGGAGCACCCACCCCGGTGACCCCCGGCCGGCCCCCGGGCGTCCCGGAGGACCCACCCCGGTGACCCCCGATGGGTCCCTGGGCGCCCTGGAGGACCCATCCTGGTGGCCCCTGCCGGACGTCCGGGTGCCATGGAAAAGCCCCTTCCCCTCCTGCCCCAACCCTGAGGAAAAGGCCTTTCCCTCCAGCGCCGACCCTGAGGAAAAGTCCCTTCCCCTCCAGCGCCAACCCTGAGGAAAAGGCCCTTCCCCTCCGGCCCCAACGCTGAGGAAAAGCTCCTTCCTCCCCGGCTCCAACCCTAAGGAAAAAACCCCTTCCCCTCCTGTCTAAGCCTCAAGAAAACCCCTTCCCCTTCGGCCCCTAGCGTGAGGAAAAGCCCCAGCCCTCAGGAAAAGCACGTTCACTTCCACTCCAAGCCCGAGGAAAACCCCCTTTCCATCCGGCCCCAGACCCAATAAAAAACCTCTTCCCCTCTGGCCCCAACCCTGAGGAAAATGCCCTTCCCTTCCATCCCCAGCCCTGAGGAAAAGCCGATTTCCCTCTGGCCTTAACCCTGAGGAAAAGCACCTTCCTCCCCGGCTCCAACCCTCAGGAAAAAAAACCCTTCCCCTCCGGTCTAAGCGTCAAGAAAACCCATTCCCCTCTGCCCCTAGCGTGAGGAAAAGCCCCAACCCTGAGGAAAAGCCCCTTCCTCTCTGTCCGTAAACTTGAGGAAAAGGCCCTTCCCCTCCGGCCCCAACCCTGAGGAAAAACCCCTTCCCCTCTAGCCCCAACCCTAAGGAAAAGCCCCAAACCTGAGGAAAAGCCCCTTCCCCTCTCGCCCCTAGGATGAGGGAAAAGCCCCTTCCCCTCCGAACCCAAGTCTGAGGAAAAGCCCCTTCCTCTCTGGCCCCAACCCTGAAGAAAAGCCCCTACCCCTTCGACCTCAACCCTGAGGAACAGTCCCAACCCTAAGGAAAAGTCCCTTCCACTCCGGGGCCAACCCGGAAGAAAAGCCCTAACCCTGAGGAAAAGCCCCTTAATCTCTGGCCCCAACCCAAAGGAAAAGCCCCTTCCCCTCCAGCGCCAACCTTGAGAAAAAGTCCCTTCCTCCCCGGCCCCAACCCTGAGGAAAGGTTCATTCGCCTCCGAACCCAAGACTGAGGAAAAGCCCCTTCCTCTCTGGCCCCAACCCTGAAGAAAAGCCCCTCCCCCTCCGACTTCAACCCTGAGGAACAGTCCCAACCCTGAGGAAAAGCCCCTTCCATTCCGGGACCAACCCGGAAGAAAAGCCCTAACCCTGAGGAAAAGCCCCTTGATCTCCGGCCCCAACCCAAAGCAAAAGCCCCTTCCCCTCCAGCGCCAACCTTGAGTAAAAGTCCCTTCCCCTCCGGCCCCAACCCTGAGGAAAAGTCCCTTCCCCTCCAAACCCAAAAATGAGTAAAAGTCCCTTCCCCTCCGGCCCCAACCCTGAGGAAAAGATCCTTCCTCCGCGGCTCCAACCCTCAGCAAAAAAACACTTCCCCTCCGGTCTAAGCCTCAAGAAAACCCCTTCCCCTTCGGCCCCTAGCCTGAGGAAACGCCCCAACCCTGAGGAAAAACCCCTTCCGCTGTCCGTAAACTTGACGAAAAGGCCCTTCCGCTCCGACCCCAACCCTGATGAAAAGCCCCTTCCCTTCCAGGCTCAATGCTGAGTAAAACACCCTTCCCCTCCTGCCCCAACCCTGAGAACCCACCCGAACACTCGGGAAAAGCCCCTTCCCCTACTGCCTCAAGCCTGAGGAAAGAGCCCCTTCGCCCCCCGACCCCAAGCCTCAGGAAAAGCCCCTTCCACTACGGCCCAGGCGCTGAGGAAAACGCTCTTCCCCTCCTGCCCCAATCCTGAGGAAAAGCCCCTTCCTCTCCTGCCCAAACCCTGAGGAAATACCGCTTCCCCTCCGGTGCCAACCGTGAGGAAGAACCCCAACCCTGAGGAAAAGCACGTTCACTTCCAATCCAAGCCCGAGGAAAACCCCCTTTCCATCCGGCCCCAGACCCGATAAAAAGCCTCTTCCCCTCTGGCCCCAATCCTGAGGAAAAGCCCCTTCCCCTCCAGCCTTAACCCTGAGGAAAAGGCCTTTCCCCTCTGGCCCCAACACTGAGGAAAAGTCCCTTCCCCTCCGGTCCTAACCCTGAGGAAAAGCTCCTTCCCCTCCGGTCCGCAACCCTGAGACCGCACCCTAACACTCGGGAAAGCCCCTTCCTCTGTGGCCCCAGCCCTGAGGAAAAGCCGATTTCCCTCTGGCCCCAACCGTGAGAAAAATCCCCAACAAGTAGGGAAAAACCCCTTCCCCTCGGGCCCCAACCCTGAGGAAACCCCCTTCCCCTCTGGCTGAAACCTGAGGAAAAGCCACTTCCCCTCCAGACCCAAACCTGAGGAAAAGCCCTTTCCCCTCCGGTCCCCAACCCTGAGGAAATAACGCGTTCCCCTCCGGAACAAACCCTGAGGAAAAAACCCATCCCCTCCGGCCTTAACCCGAGGAAAAGCACCTTCCCCTCCGGCCCCAACCCTGAGGAAAAGCCTCTTCCCCTCTGGCCCCAAGCCTGAGGAAAAGCCCCTTCCTCTCAGGCCCCAACCCTGAGGAAAAGCCCCTTCCCCTCCGAACCCAAGACTGAGGAAAAGCCCCTACCCCTCCGAACCCAACCCTGAGGAACAGGCCCAACCCTGAAGAAAAGCCCCTTAGTCTCCGGCCCCAACCCTGAGGAAAAGCCCCTTCCCCTCCAGCGCCAACCCTGAGGAAAAGTCCCTTCCCCTCCGGCCCCAACCCTGAGGAAAAGCTCCTTCCTCCCCGGCTCCAACCCTCAGGAAAAAACCCCTTCCCCTCCGGTCTAAGCCTCAAGTAAACCCCTTCCCCTTCGGCCCCTAGCCTGAGGAAAAGCCCCAACCCTGAGGAAAAGCCCCTTCCGCTGTCCGTAAACTTGAGGAAAAGGCCCTTCCGCTCCGACCCCAACCCTGACGAAAAGCCCCTTCCCTTCCAGGCTCAATCCTGAGTAAAAGACCCTTCCCCTCCTGCCCCAACCCTGAGAACCCACCCGAACACTCGGGAAAAGCCCCTTCCTCTGTGGCCCCAGCCCTGAGGAAAAGCCCCTTCGCCTCCGACCCCAAGCCTCAGGAAAAGCCCCTTCCACTACGGCCCAGACGCTGAGGAAAACACTCTTCCCCTCCAGCCCCAACCCTGAGGAAAAGCACGTTCACTTCCAATCCAAGCCTGAGGAAAACCACCTTTCCATCCGGCCCCAGACCTGATAAAAAACCTCTTCCCCTCTGGCCCAAAGCCTGAGGAAAAGTCCCAACCCTAAGGAAAAGCCCCTTGCCCTCCGGCCCCAACAATGAGGAAATGCTCCTTCCCCTCCGGCCCCAATCCTGAGGAAAAGTCCCTTCCCCTCCTGCCCCCACCCTGAGGAGCCCACCCCAACCCTAGGGAAAAGCCCCTTCCCCTACTGCCCCAAGCCTGCAGGAAGAGCCCCTTCGCCCCCGACCCCAAGCCTCAGGAAAAGCCCCTTCCACTACGGCCCAGGCGCTGAGGAAAACGCTCTTCCCCTCCTGCCCCAATCCTGAGGAAAAGCCCCTTCCTCTCCTGCCCAAACCCTGAGGAAATACCGCTTCCCCTCCGGTGCCAACCGTGAGGAAGAACCCCAACCCTGAGGAAAAGCACGTTCACTTCCAATCCAAGCCCGAGGAAAACCCCCTTTCCATCCGGCCCCAGACCCGATAAAAAGCCTCTTCCCCTCTGGCCCCAATCCTGAGGAAAAGCCCCTTCCCCTCCAGCCTTAACCCTGAGGAAAAGGCCTTTCCCCTCTGGCCCCAACACTGAGGAAAAGTCCCTTCCCCTCCGGTCCTAACCCTGAGGAAAAGCTCCTTCCCCTCCGGTCCGCAACCCTGAGACCGCACCCTAACACTCGGGAAAGCCCCTTCCTCTGTGGCCCCAGCCCTGAGGAAAAGCCGATTTCCCTCTGGCCCCAACCGTGAGAAAAATCCCCAACAAGTAGGGAAAAACCCCTTCCCCTCGGGCCCCAACCCTGAGGAAACCCCCTTCCCCTCTGGCTGAAACCTGAGGAAAAGCCACTTCCCCTCCAGACCCAAACCTGAGGAAAAGCCCTTTCCCCTCCGGTCCCCAACCCTGAGGAAATAACGCGTTCCCCTCCGGAACAAACCCTGAGGAAAAAACCCATCCCCTCCGGCCTTAACCCGAGGAAAAGCACCTTCCCCTCCGGCCCCAACCCTGAGGAAAAGCCTCTTCCCCTCTGGCCCCAAGCCTGAGGAAAAGCCCCTTCCTCTCAGGCCCCAACCCTGAGGAAAAGCCCCTTCCCCTCCGAACCCAAGACTGAGGAAAAGCCCCTACCCCTCCGAACCCAACCCTGAGGAACAGGCCCAACCCTGAAGAAAAGCCCCTTAATCTCCGGCCCCAACCCTGAGGAAAAGCCCCTTCCCCTCCAGCGCCAACCCTGAGGAAAAGTCCCTTCCCCTCCGGCCGCAACCCTGAGGAAAAGCTCCTTCCTCCCCGGCTCCAACCCTCAGGAAAAAACCCCTTCCCCTCCGGTCTAAGCCTCAAGTAAACCCCTTCCCCTTCGGCCCCTAGCCTGAGGAAAAGCCCCAACCCTGAGGAAAAGCCCCTTCCGCTGTCCGTAAACTTGAGGAAAAGGCCCTTCCGCTCCGACCCCAACCCTGACGAAAAGCCCCTTCCCTTCCAGGCTCAATCCTGAGTAAAAGACCCTTCCCCTCCTGCCCCAACCCTGAGAACCCACCCGAACACTCGGGAAAAGCCCCTTCCTCTGTGGCCCCAGCCCTGAGGAAAAGCCCCTTCGCCTCCGACCCCAAGCCTCAGGAAAAGCCCCTTCCACTACGGCCCAGACGCTGAGGAAAACACTCTTCCCCTCCAGCCCCAACCCTGAGGAAAAGCACGTTCACTTCCAATCCAAGCCTGAGGAAAACCACCTTTCCATCCGGCCCCAGACCTGATAAAAAACCTCTTCCCCTCTGGCCCAAAGCCTGAGGAAAAGTCCCAACCCTAAGGAAAAGCCCCTTGCCCTCCGGCCCCAACAATGAGGAAATGCTCCTTCCCCTCCGGCCCCAATCCTGAGGAAAAGTCCCTTCCCCTCCTGCCCCCACCCTGAGGACCCACCCCAACCCTAGGGAAAAGCCCCTTCCCCTACTGCCCCAAGCCTGCAGGAAGAGCCCCTTCGCCCCCGACCCCAAGCCTCAGGAAAAGCCCCTTCCACTACGGCCCAGGCGCTGAGGAAAACGCTCTTCCCCTCCTGCCCCAATCCTGAGGAAAAGCCCCTTCCTCTCCTGCCCAAACCCTGAGGAAATACCGCTTCCCCTCCGGTGCCAACCGTGAGGAAGAACCCCAACCCTGAGGAAAAGCACGTTCACTTCCAATCCAAGCCCGAGGAAAACCCCCTTTCCATCCGGCCCCAGACCCGATAAAAAGCCTCTTCCCCTCTGGCCCCAATCCTGAGGAAAAGCCCCTTCCCCTCCAGCCTTAACCCTGAGGAAAAGGCCTTTCCCCTCTGGCCCCAACACTGAGGAAAAGTCCCTTCCCCTCCGGTCCTAACCCTGAGGAAAAGCTCCTTCCCCTCCGGTCCGCAACCCTGAGACCGCACCCTAACACTCGGGAAAGCCCCTTCCTCTGTGGCCCCAGCCCTGAGGAAAAGCCGATTTCCCTCTGGCCCCAACCGTGAGAAAAATCCCCAACAAGTAGGGAAAAACCCCTTCCCCTCGGGCCCCAACCCTGAGGAAACCCCCTTCCCCTCTGGCTGAAACCTGAGGAAAAGCCACTTCCCCTCCAGACCCAAACCTGAGGAAAAGCCCTTTCCCCTCCGGTCCCCAACCCTGAGGAAATAACGCGTTCCCCTCCGGAACAAACCCTGAGGAAAAAACCCATCCCCTCCGGCCTTAACCCGAGGAAAAGCACCTTCCCCTCCGGCCCCAACCCTGAGGAAAAGCCTCTTCCCCTCTGGCCCCAAGCCTGAGGAAAAGCCCCTTCCTCTCAGGCCCCAACCCTGAGGAAAAGCCCCTTCCCCTCCGAACCCAAGACTGAGGAAAAGCCCCTACCCCTCCGAACCCAACCCTGAGGAACAGGCCCAACCCTGAAGAAAAGCCCCTTAATCTCCGGCCCCAACCCTGAGGAAAAGCCCCTTCCCCTCCAGCGCCAACCCTGAGGAAAAGTCCCTTCCCCTCCGGCCGCAACCCTGAGGAAAAGCTCCTTCCTCCCCGGCTCCAACCCTCAGGAAAAAACCCCTTCCCCTCCGGTCTAAGCCTCAAGTAAACCCCTTCCCCTTCGGCCCCTAGCCTGAGGAAAAGCCCCAACCCTGAGGAAAAGCCCCTTCCGCTGTCCGTAAACTTGAGGAAAAGGCCCTTCCGCTCCGACCCCAACCCTGACGAAAAGCCCCTTCCCTTCCAGGCTCAATCCTGAGTAAAAGACCCTTCCCCTCCTGCCCCAACCCTGAGAACCCACCCGAACACTCGGGAAAAGCCCCTTCCTCTGTGGCCCCAGCCCTGAGGAAAAGCCCCTTCGCCTCCGACCCCAAGCCTCAGGAAAAGCCCCTTCCACTACGGCCCAGACGCTGAGGAAAACACTCTTCCCCTCCAGCCCCAACCCTGAGGAAAAGCACGTTCACTTCCAATCCAAGCCTGAGGAAAACCACCTTTCCATCCGGCCCCAGACCTGATAAAAAACCTCTTCCCCTCTGGCCCAAAGCCTGAGGAAAAGTCCCAACCCTAAGGAAAAGCCCCTTGCCCTCCGGCCCCAACAATGAGGAAATGCTCCTTCCCCTCCGGCCCCAATCCTGAGGAAAAGTCCCTTCCCCTCCTGCCCCCACCCTGAGGACCCACCCCAACCCTAGGGAAAAGCCCCTTCCCCTCGGGCCCCTACGCTAGGGAAAAGCCCCTTCCCATCCGGGCCCCAACCCCACAGAAAAAACGCCTTCCACTCTGGCCCCAACCCTGAGGAAAAAACACATCCCCTCCTGCCCCAACCCCAAGGAAAAGCCCCTTCCCCTCCACACCCAGTCCTGTGGAAAAGACCCAACCCTGAGGAAAAACCCCTTCCCCTCTGGCCCCAACCCTGAGGAGAAGCCCCAGCCCTGAGGAAAAGCCCCTTCCTGTGTGGCCTCAACCCTGAGGAAAAGGCCCTTCCCTTCCAGCCCCAGCCCTTAGGAAAAGGCAATTTCCCTCTGGCCCCAACCATGAGAAAAATCCCCAACCGAAAGGGAAAAGCCCCTTCCCCTCTGGCCCCAACCCTGAGGAAACCCCCTTCCCCTCTGGCCCCAACCCTGAGGAAAAGCCCCTTTCCCTACGAACCCAACCCTGAGGAAACCCCCTTCCCCTCTGAACCCAAGACTGAGGAAAAGCCCCTTCCTCTCTGGCCCGAACCCTGAAGAAAAGCCCCTCCCCCTCCGACCTCAACCCTGAGGAACAGTCCCAACCCTGAGGAAAAGCCCCTTCCACTCCGGGGCCAACCCTGAGGAAAATCCCCTTCCCTTCCAGGCTCAATCCTGAGTAAAACACCCTTCCCCTCCTGCCCCAACCCTGAGAACCCACCCGAACACTCGGGAAAAGCCCCTTCCCCTACTGCCCCAGCCCTGAGGAAGAGCCCCTTCGCCCCCGACCCCAAGCCTCAGGAAAAGCCCCTTCCACTACGGCCCAGGCGCTGAGGAAAACGCTCTTCCCCTCCTGCCCCAATCCTGAGGAAAAGCCCCTTCCTCTCCTGCCCAAACCCTGAGGAAATACCGCTTCCCCTCCGGTGCCAACCGTGAGGAAGAACCCCAACCCTGAGGAAAAGCACGTTCACTTCCAATCCAAGCCCGAGGAAAACCCCCTTTCCATCCGGCCCCAGACCCGATAAAAAGCCTCTTCCCCTCTGGCCCCAACCCTGAGGAAAAGGCCCTTCCCTTCCAGCCCCAGCCCTGAGGAAAAGCCGATTTCCCTCTGGCCCCAACCATGAGAAAAATCCCCAACCCAGAAGGAAAAGCCCCTACCCCTCCCGCTCCAACCCTGAGGAAAAGCCCCTTCCCCTCCAGCCTTAACCCTGAGGAAAAGGCCTTTCCCCTCTGGCCCCAACACTGAGGAAAAGTCCCTTCCCCTCCGGTCCTAACCCTGAGGAAAAGCTCCTTCCCCTCCGGTCCGCAACCCTGAGACCGCACCCTAACACTCGGGAGAGCCCCTTCCTCTGTGGCCCCAGCCCTGAGGAAAAGCCGATTTCCCTCTGGCCCCAACCGTGAGAAAAATCCCCAACAAGTAGGGAAAAACCCCTTCCCCTCGGGCCCCAACCCTGAGGAAACCCCCTTCCCCTCTGGCTGAAACCTGAGGAAAAGCCACTTCCCCTCCAGACCCAAACCTGAGGAAAAGCCCTTTCCCCTCCGGTCCCCAACCCTGAGGAAATAACGCGTTCCCCTCCGGAACAAACCCTGAGGAAAAAACCCATCCCCTCCGGCCTTAACCCGAGGAAAAGCACCTTCCCCTCCGGCCCCAACCCTGAGGAAAAGCCTCTTCCCCTCTGGCCCCAAGCCTGAGGAAAAGCCCCTTCCCCTCCGGCCCCAACCCTGAGGAAAAGCCTCTTCCCTTCTGGCCCCAAGCCTGAGGAAAAGCCCCTTCCTCTCAGGCCCCAACCCTGAGGAAAAGCCCCTTCCCCTCCGAACCCAAGACTGAGGAAAAGCCCCTACCCCTCCGAACCCAACCCTGAGGAACAGGCCCAACCCTGAAGAAAAGCCCCTTAATCTCCGGCCCCAACCCTGAGGAAAAGCCCCTTCCCCTCCAGCGCCAACCCTGAGGAAAAGTCCCTTCCCCTCCGGCCGCAACCCTGAGGAAAAGCTCCTTCCTCCCCGGCTCCAACCCTCAGGAAAAAACCCCTTCCCCTCCGGTCTAAGCCTCAAGTAAACCCCTTCCCCTTCGGCCCCTAGCCTGAGGAAAAGCCCCAACCCTGAGGAAAAGCCCCTTCCGCTGTCCGTAAACTTGAGGAAAAGGCCCTTCCGCTCCGACCCCAACCCTGACGAAAAGCCCCTTCCCTTCCAGGCTCAATCCTGAGTAAAAGACCCTTCCCCTCCTGCCCCAACCCTGAGAACCCACCCGAACACTCGGGAAAAGCCCCTTCCTCTGTGGCCCCAGCCCTGAGGAAAAGCCCCTTCGCCTCCGACCCCAAGCCTCAGGAAAAGCCCCTTCCACTACGGCCCAGACGCTGAGGAAAACACTCTTCCCCTCCAGCCCCAACCCTGAGGAAAAGCACGTTCACTTCCAATCCAAGCCTGAGGAAAACCACCTTTCCATCCGGCCCCAGACCTGATAAAAAACCTCTTCCCCTCTGGCCCAAAGCCTGAGGAAAAGTCCCAACCCTAAGGAAAAGCCCCTTGCCCTCCGGCCCCAACAATGAGGAAATGCTCCTTCCCCTCCGGCCCCAATCCTGAGGAAAAGTCCCTTCCCCTCCTGCCCCCACCCTGAGGACCCACCCCAACCCTAGGGAAAAGCCCCTTCCCCTCGGGCCCCTACGCTAGGGAAAAGCCCCTTCCCATCCGGGCCCCAACCCCACAGAAAAAACGCCTTCCACTCTGGCCCCAACCCTGAGGAAAAAACACATCCCCTCCTGCCCCAACCCCAAGGAAAAGCCCCTTCCCCTCCACACCCAGTCCTGTGGAAAAGACCCAACCCTGAGGAAAAACCCCTTCCCCTCTGGCCCCAACCCTGAGGAGAAGCCCCAGCCCTGAGGAAAAGCCCCTTCCTGTGTGGCCTCAACCCTGAGGAAAAGGCCCTTCCCTTCCAGCCCCAGCCCTTAGGAAAAGGCAATTTCCCTCTGGCCCCAACCATGAGAAAAATCCCCAACCGAAAGGGAAAAGCCCCTTCCCCTCTGGCCCCAACCCTGAGGAAACCCCCTTCCCCTCTTGGCCCCAACCCTGAGGAAAAGCCCCTTTCCCTACGAACCCAACCCTGAGGAAACCCCCTTCCCCTCTGAACCCAAGACTGAGGAAAAGCCCCTTCCTCTCTGGCCCGAACCCTGAAGAAAAGCCCCTCCCCCTCCGACCTCAACCCTGAGGAACAGTCCCAACCCTGAGGAAAAGCCCCTTCCACTCCGGGGCCAACCCTGAGGAAAATCCCCTTCCCTTCCAGGCTCAATCCTGAGTAAAAGACCCTTCCCCTCCTGCCCCAACCCTGAGAACCCACCCGAACACTCGGGAAAAGCCCCTTCCCCTACTGCCCCAGCCCTGAGGAAGAGCCCCTTCGCCCCCGACCCCAAGCCTCAGGAAAAGCCCCTTCCACTACGGCCCAGGCGCTGAGGAAAACGCTCTTCCCCTCCTGCCCCAATCCTGAGGAAAAGCCCCTTCCTCTCCTGCCCAAACCCTGAGGAAATACCGCTTCCCCTCCGGTGCCAACCGTGAGGAAGAACCCCAACCCTGAGGAAAAGCACGTTCACTTCCAATCCAAGCCCGAGGAAAACCCCCTTTCCATCCGGACCCAGACCCGATAAAAAGCCTCTTCCCCTCTGGCCCCAACCCTGAGGAAAAGGCCCTTCCCTTCCAGCCCCAGCCCTGAGGAAAAGCCGATTTCCCTCTGGCCCCAACCATGAGAAAAATCCCCAACCCAGAAGGAAAAGCCCCTACCCCTCCCGCTCCAACCCTGAGGAAAAGCCCCTTCCCCTCCAGCCTTAACCCTGAGGAAAAGGCCTTTCCCCTCTGGCCCCAACACTGAGGAAAAGTCCCTTCCCCTCCGGTCCTAACCCTGAGGAAAAGCTCCTTCCCCTCCGGTCCGCAAACCTGAGACCGCACCCTAACACTCGGGAAAGCCCCTTCCTCTGTGGCCCCAGCCCTGAGGAAAAGCCGATTTCCCTCTGGCCCCAACCGTGAGAAAAATCCCCAACAAGTAGGGAAAAACCCCTTCCCCTCGGGCCCCAACCCTGAGGAAACCCCCTTCCCCTCTGGCTGAAACCTGAGGAAAAGCCACTTCCCCTCCAGACCCAAACCTGAGGAAAAGCCCTTTCCCCTCCGGTCCCCAACCCTGAGGAAATAACGCGTTCCCCTCCGGAACAAACCCTGAGGAAAAAACCCATCCCCTCCGGCCTTAACCCGAGGAAAAGCACCTTCCCCTCCGGCCCCAACCCTGAGGAAAAGCCTCTTCCCCTCTGGCCCCAAGCCTGAGGAAAAGCCCCTTCCCCTCCGGCCCCAACCCTGAGGAAAAGCCTCTTCCCTTCTGGCCCCAAGCCTGAGGAAAAGCCCCTTCCTCTCAGGCCCCAACCCTGAGGAAAAGCCCCTTCCCCTCCGAACCCAAGACTGAGGAAAAGCCCCTACCCCTCCGAACCCAACCCTGAGGAACAGGCCCAACCCTGAAGAAAAGCCCCTTAATCTCCGGCCCCAACCCTGAGGAAAAGCCCCTTCCCCTCCAGCGCCAACCCTGAGGAAAAGTCCCTTCCCCTCCGGCCGCAACCCTGAGGAAAAGCTCCTTCCTCCCCGGCTCCAACCCTCAGGAAAAAACCCCTTCCCCTCCGGTCTAAGCCTCAAGTAAACCCCTTCCCCTTCGGCCCCTAGCCTGAGGAAAAGCCCCAACCCTGAGGAAAAGCCCCTTCCGCTGTCCGTAAACTTGAGGAAAAGGCCCTTCCGCTCCGACCCCAACCCTGACGAAAAGCCCCTTCCCTTCCAGGCTCAATCCTGAGTAAAAGACCCTTCCCCTCCTGCCCCAACCCTGAGAACCCACCCGAACACTCGGGAAAAGCCCCTTCCTCTGTGGCCCCAGCCCTGAGGAAAAGCCCCTTCGCCTCCGACCCCAAGCCTCAGGAAAAGCCCCTTCCACTACGGCCCAGACGCTGAGGAAAACACTCTTCCCCTCCAGCCCCAACCCTGAGGAAAAGCACGTTCACTTCCAATCCAAGCCTGAGGAAAACCACCTTTCCATCCGGCCCCAGACCTGATAAAAAACCTCTTCCCCTCTGGCCCAAAGCCTGAGGAAAAGTCCCAACCCTAAGGAAAAGCCCCTTGCCCTCCGGCCCCAACAATGAGGAAATACTCCTTCCCCTCCGGCCCCAATCCTGAGGAAAAGTCCCTTCCCCTCCTGCCCCCACCCTGAGGACCCACCCCAACCCTAGGGAAAAGCCCCTTCCCCTACTGCCCCAAGCCGCAGGAAGAGCCCCTTCGCCCCCGACCCCAAGCCTCAGGAAAAGCCCCTTCCACTACGGCCCAGGCGCTGAGGAAAACGCTCTTCCCCTCCTGCCCCAATCCTGAGGAAAAGCCCCTTCCTCTCCTGCCCAAACCCTGAGGAAATACCGCTTCCCCTCCGGTGCCAACCGTGAGGAAGAACCCCAACCCTGAGGAAAAGCACGTTCACTTCCAATCCAAGCCCGAGGAAAACCCCCTTTCCATCCGGCCCCAGACCCGATAAAAAGCCTCTTCCCCTCTGGCCCCAATCCTGAGGAAAATCCCTTCCCCTCCAGCCTTAACCCTGAGGAAAAGGCCTTTCCCTCTGGCCCCAACACTGAGGAAAGTCCCTTCCCCTCCGGTTCCTAACCCTGAGGAAAAGCTCCTTCCCTCCGGTCCGCAAACCTGAGACCGCACCC
>NW_026109796.1:0-24491 GCF_013377495.2 Cygnus atratus
GCGGGGGGATGCTGTTGTGGGAGTGCACTACAGGTCGCCAAATCAGGAGGAGGAGGTTGATGAGGCCTTCTACAAGCAGCTGGTAGTAGCCTCATGATCCCGGGCACTGGTTCTCCTGGGGGACTTCGATTATCCAGACATCTGTCGGGCAAGCAACTCGGCCAGGCATACGCAGTCCAAACGGTTCCTACAAGGCACTGAGGACAGTTTTCTGATGCAGATGGTGGAGGAGCGACGAGGTGGGGGGGTGCTTCTGGACCGTGTCCTTACCAACAGGGATGGGCTTGTTAGGGACGTGAAGGTTGGGGCAGCTTGGGATGCAGCAACCATGAGATGGTGGAGTTCAAAATGGAACTTGGTGGGAGAAGTAAGGCTAGTACCAGGATTGCTACCCTGGACTTTCAGAGAGCCAACTTCGACCTCTTCTAGGACCTGCTTGGGGGTATCTCATGGGCTAGGTTGCTAGAAGGCAAGGGTGTTTGTGAGAGCTGGGCTGCCTTTAAACAGCACTTCTTCCAAGCTCAGTGCATCCCTAAGAGTAGGAAATCGGGGAAGGGGGGCAGGAAACCTGCGTGGATGAGCAAGAAGCTCGCCGATAAGATCAAAAGGAAGAGGAAGGTCTATGAAATGTGGAAAAAGGGCCTGTCCGACTGGGAGGAGTAGAGGAGTGTTGTCAGGGCCTGCAGGGACACGACAAGGAAGGCTAAAGCCCACCTAGAGACAAGGCTTGCAAGAGAGATAAAAGATAATAAGAAGGGTTTTTTTTAAGTACGTAAATAGTAAAAGGAAGACTAGGGATAATGTGGGTCACTTGCTGAATGAGGGGGGTGTCCCGGTAACGGGAGACGCCGAGAAGGCGGAGATACTGAATGCTTTCTTTGCTTCAGTCTTTGCTTCAAGGACTCCCCCGGGGACTCCTCGACCCTGGTGGGGGGAGAAAGGGTCTGGGAAACGGAGGGCTCCCCCGTAGTTGACGAGAGAGTGGTTCGGGAGCGTCTGAGTGGGCTCAACGCACACAAATCCATGGGTCCCGATGGGATGCATCCCCGTGTGCTAAGGGAGTTGGCAGAGGTGATTGCCGAACCGCTCTGTCATCTTCGAAAGGTCCTGGAGAACAAGAGAGGTGCCTGAAGACTGGAGGATAGCCAATGTCACTCCGATCTTCAAGAAGGGCAAGAAGGAGGATCCAGGAAACTACAGGCCAGTTGGTCTCACCTCTGTCCCTGGAAAGGTGTTGGAACAGCTCGTTCTGGATGCCATCTCCAAGCAATTGGAAGAGAAGAAGGTTGTGAGGAGTAGTCAGCATGGATTCACCAAGGGGAAGTCGTGCTCGACCAGCCTCGTTGCCTTCTATGATGGCATCACCAGCTGGGTAGATGCGGGAGAGCAGTGGATGTCATCTACCTTGATTTTAGTAAGGCTTTCGATGCTGTCTCCCATGACATCCTGCTAGCAAAGCTGAGAAAGTGTGGGATAGAGGAGTGGGCAGTAAGGTGGGTTGAGAACTGGCTGACTGGCCAAACTCAGAGGGTGGTGATCAGCGGCGCAGAGTCCGGCTGGAGACCTGTGACTAGTGGCGTTCCCCAGGGGTCAGTGCTGGGTCCACTCTTGTTCAACATCTACCATTGACGACCTTGATGAGGGAATAGTGTCTGCCCTCAGCAAGGATGCCGATGACACAAAGCTGGGAGGAGTGGCCAACATGCCAGAAAGCTGTGCTGCCATTCAGCGAGACCTGGGCTGGCTGGAGAGCTGGGCAGGAGGAAACCAAATGAGGTTTAACAAGAACAAGAGTAGAGTCCTGCACCTGGGAAGGAACAACCGGACGTATCAGTACAGGCTGGGGGGCGACCTGCTGGAGAGGAGCTCTGAGGAGAAGGACCTGGGGGTCCTGGTGGGCGACAGGTCGAACACAAGCCAGCAGTGTGCCCTGGTGGCCAAGAGGGCCAAGGGGATCCTGGCATGCATTAAAAGGAGTGTGGCCAGCAGGTCAAGGGAGGTGATCCTCCCCCTCTACTCTGCCCTGGTCAGGCCTCACCTGGAGTACTGTATCCAGTTCTGGGCTCCCCGGTACAAAAAAGACAGGGATCTCCTGGAAAGAGTCCAGAGGAGGGCCACAAAGATGACACGGGGCCTGGATCATCTTCCCTATGAGGAAAGGCTGAGAGACCTGGGTGTGTTCAGCCTGGAGAAGAGAAGACTGAGAGAGGATCTCATCAATGTGTATAAATACCTGAGGTGTGGGAGACAGAGGGATTTGGCCAACCTCTTTTCAGTGGTTTGTGGGGACAGGACAAGGGGTAATGGTCACAAGATGGAGGCCAGGAAGTTCTGCACCACCATGCGAAAGAACTTCACGATGAGGGTGACGGAGAACTGGGACAGGATGCCCAGGGAGGTTGTGGGGTCTCCTTCTCTGGAGATATTCGAGGCCCGTCTGGATGCCTACCTGGGCAGCCTGCTGTAAGGAACCTGCTTTGGCAGCGGGTTTGGACCCGATGATCTCCTCGAGAACCTGGCTGCTCTTGGCTTGGACTGGCGTACGCTGCGTTGGGTTAGAAACTGGCTGGGTAGCCGGGCCCAAAGAGTCGTGGTGAATGGAGTCAAATCCAGTTGGAGACTGGTCACTGGTGGAGTCCCCCAGGGCTCAGTACTGGGGCCAGTTCTCTTCAATATCTTTATGGATGATCTGGATGAGGTGATCGAGTGCACCCCCAGTAAGTTTGCAGACGACACCAAGTTAGGTGCGGGTCTCCTACCCTTCTCTGGACCTGGCGCTGGCAGTTCTGTACTCGGCGGTGCCTCCAGCAGTGAACCCCCTCACCTACAGCACGAGGAACCAGGACCTCAAGGATGTGGTGTGGAAACTGATGGCTGTGTGTATTTCATAACCAAGAAACTACCTCCCTTCTTTTCCAAATCACCCATAATTTTAATGTTATAACCAATCCTCTCTTATATTCGTAAAGGGTTTTTGGTTGGTTGTTTGGTTGGTTTTTGTTTGGTTGTTTTGTTTGTTTTTTTAATTGGGAAAAGGCTGCCCCATAGCGTGACCCATAGCCTGCCCCATAGCGTGCCCATAAACCCATAGCACACCCCATAGCGTGACCCATAGCACGCCCCACAGCCCACCCCACACCTCACCCCACACCCTGCCCCACACCCACCCCACACCCACCCCACTTGTGCCCCATAGTGAGCCCCATAGCACGCCCCATAGCATGCCGCACACCCACCCCACATCCTGCCCCATAGCGTCAGCCTCCAACCACTGCTCCTAGTGGGACCCCCGCACCCACCCCACACCCACTCCATAGCCTGCCCCACAGTGTGCCCCATAGCACACCCCATAGTGAGTCCCATAGAGTGCCCCATAAACCCATAGCACACCCCATAGCTTGCCCCATAGTGAGCCCCACAGCCCACCCCACACCTGCCCCACACCTCACCCCACACCCACCCAACACCCACCCCATTTGGGGCCATCTAACGTCCCTTTCACCCATCGGCAGCCATCCGGGTCCCCATTTGGCACTGATCCCGACCCCTTTAACCCCCAGAACCCCCCCCAAAAAAAACCCGTAACCCCCAAACCTCCCCGTAACCCCCCCCCCCCAGATCCTGTACAACCGCACTGTGGTGTAGCCGGCACCTGCTGGGTAAGGGGAGAGAGGTGTGACCCATAGCTGCCCCGTAGCTGCCCCATAGCTCCTGCCCCATCTCACCCCATAGCTCCTGCCCCATAGATGTTGCCCCATCCTGCTCCATAGCTCCTGCTTCATCTGCCCCATAGCTCCTGTCCCCATAGCCGGGGGTCACCAGGGGGGGTCACCGGGGCTCCCAGGGGCCCGCCGGGGGTCACCTGGAGGGGTCCTCCGTGGTACCGGATGCCTGCCGGGGGTCACCGGGCGGGGTCCTCAGGGGCATCTGGGGTCCTGCCAGGGGTCACCGGGGGCGGTACTCCAGAGAGCGCTGGGGTCTGCATGGGGTTGCCTGGAGGGGTCCTCTGGGTGCCCGGGTGCCTGCCGGAGGTCAGCTGGAGGGGTCCTCCAGGGCGCCCCGGGGCCCACCGGGCGTCACTGGGGGGGGCCTCCCGGGCGCCCGGGGGGACGCCAGGGGGTCACAGGGGTGGGTCCTGCGGGGTGCCCAGGGACCTGCCGGGGGTCGCAGGGGGGGGTCCACCGGGGCGCCCTGGGGCCCGCTGGGTGTCACCGGGGGGGGTCCTCCGGGGCACCTGGGGGACGCCTGGGGTCACCGGGGGGGGGGGGTATATTTATATCAAAGATATAAACGGTAGGAAAATGTGTTCAGAACTTGCTGGGTCTTCTCTGTTCTTCGCTCTCAGAGTGGAGAGAGCAAACAGACAGCTGGGGATGCTTCCAGGGTTATCCCCAGTTGCTGGAAGGGACCTAGCTGAAGGATGGGCTAGACCTCCTCTACCTGCTTTACTTCACCGCATATTTTCTTGAGGGGCAAAGGAAAGGGAGAGAAAATGCCCTGAGTATGTGGGCATACTCAGCTCTCATGAGCTTTCCCAGCTCCCCCATCTTATCCCATGCCGCATTAAGAGTGGGCAGGGCACAGGGCACCCCCTTGCCAGATGTCACAAGCTCTCACTCTGTTTTCCAACTTAAACATGCTTCACCTTCTTTTCTTTACCAGCCTCGGGCCATCACTGTAACAGGACTGGGGACATTCCATACTAAAAAATGGTTATCTTTCGAAAATGGCCAGGTGCTCACATTTGGAGACCTGTGTTTTCACAGTCCAAGACTCTTGTACAGATTCGTAAGTTGAAACACGTTGTGTACGTGTTCCTGGTAAGAATACCAATTAAAGTCTTGTTTTCCCATGTGTACATATATTAAGGGGTTGTGCTGATTGCTGTTTAGAAGTGCTGATAGACAACTCAGATGCCATCAGAAGGCCCTGAGAGAGAGAAAAGACGGCTGGCATAGAAATCCATCAATGGCCAGACTTGCTGTAATTTCTGTCAACTGCTGCCATTACTTTGGCTACAGTGTGCCATGGATGAGACCTGTGCAGCACTAAGAGCTTGGTGCCTCGTTTGGGGTGTTTCTTCTCTTTGCAATGACTCCCAGCTTCTCCTGGATAGGAACTTCTGTCGGGCAGCCCCAGGGTAAAGGGGTCTGGTACCAAAAGCAGAGACATTTGCTCCTCAGTTTTGAAGGCCACAGGGACTGTCCAGAACTGTCTGGAAGTTCTTGTGCTTGCCTGTCTCAGTGCGAGGCAGGTCTCCCCAGACCAGGAGTGCACTGACCCTGGGCTCTTTGCATGGGAACCAGCCGCATTCTTCTCGCCTCCTCCTCCTGTGTTCCGCAGACAGCTGAGGTTGTTGGGTCCTATCTCTGGGCTGAGGAGTCACAGCTGTGCACCTGGTACATTGATGGAGTGATTTCAATTTTTCTTGAGGGGGAGCATACATCAGCTGCTTTAAGGAGTCGTACAAGGCTTAGACTACAGCAGCTACAGCAGCATGTTTTAGCTGGAAGCTCCTGGAACTTTGTTTGAATCTGCTCAACTGCAGTGCAAGTTGCATTGTTCCTCATTTTTTCCAGATGATATGAAGATAGTGGTGCTGAGCTACGAGAATATACTCTTGAACGTCCCCTACACCAAGGAAATTGTGTAGAGCTGTTTGGAGGAGACTTTGCAATACTTCTACCGCATCCTCACAAATAGGGAAGACACGGACTCCACATTAAAGGATTGGCACTCTTGCTATCCGAGGGCAAAGAGTGAAAATGACATTTTCTGAAGAGTTTTTACACAGTCTCAACAAGTCCACATACGTGGTAGAGAAGCTGGTCGCTGTAAGTTTATTGTTTCTGCAGTCCTACTTAGAGAGGGTTTGAAGCCCCATCAAAGGCTGGGGGCACTGAGCCCTGCTGGCAGCTGTGAGCTGCCAGGATGCTGGAGCTAGGCACAGTCCATCGCAGTGAAAGCTTTCTGTTTTCTTTCTTTTATTTGCTGTATGACTGCTGGCAATGCGTGCAGTCGTATCGTTGCTGGGCAAAGGATAGCACTGGAAGGGCCTCGCCATAAATAGGAAAAAAGCCAAAGCAATGGCTAGGCTGATGATGTTCCCCCCGCTGCGGGTGTGAGGCTGAGGCACAACGACACCAGGCCCTTTTGGCTGCAGGCAGGCTGTTGGTGTAGTTCTCCTGACCCAGCAGAAAAGGTCTGGTCTCTGTGTTCCTCCACACTGCCAATGCAATCCTCTGACTCGTATGAAAAACTCTGGGGCTAAAACCAGCTCTGACCCATTTGCACTGCATTCAGGAATAGTTAAAGCAAGTGACCCCACTGAAAGCAGCAGCTGGAAGCTGAGGCTCATGATGGGCCTTCCCTTGTGTTTGCTCCATTGACTTGTTCACAGGCTGAGGCTGTTAACTACGGTCCTTGTGAAAAGGTTGGCAGTGATCCTCACCCTAGCAGATTATGTGCTGTGCAGTGTGTTTTAACTGGCTGAGGCACTTGTCAAGAAGTTTGCTGGGAGGCAGTGAATTCGTGGAGCTATAGAAAGGCCTCTGTGAATGTTGAGATCATTTCCTTGGACTCATGTCAGATGTTTCTGTCCCTGCTGCAGAAAAAGTTGGTCAGACTGGACAAAGAAACTGCCCTCTTTCCAAGCCATTTTGGTCGTGCCCACCTGTTCCCTCAGTGAGTGTATTTGTTCGTGCAACCCTTCTCTGTGCACACTCACGTGTGCTCAGCTCATGATCGGTAGTGCTCTTTCAAATTCCTGTTTTGCAGTTAATTTCATCCTTGCTTTTGCTTAGCTTGGACTTATGCATCATCCTCAGTTACTGACTGTGTTCTGCATTTTACCATTACTCCAGTCAGAGGCAACTGGTTTGCTCTGCAGAGGCATTGAAGCAACTCACCTAATGTTTCATCTGCTGCTTCTCTTTTATGTGGTTAAAACTGCCAAAATATCTAAAAGAAGTAAGATCCTAATATTTATTTTGTTTTGAATGCAACACGGACAGGATCTCTTAGCAGGTGGAACAAGGACCAGATCTATGCTTGTCCTCTGTCTGTGATGTTTCCATGTCTTTTGTGAAACTCGTGCCAATCAAAGGAACTTTGAAATGCCTTCTTGTTTCAGGATGACACAGAAGCACTGAGGCAAAATAAAAACCCAAACCTCTGTCTAGCGAGGGGCAGCTGAGCTGTTCCCAAGGCCAGCACTGCTCAGTTTGAATGGTTTAGGGCATGTGTTGGACTCTCCACAGATACCTTGACATTAATCTGGCAAAGGAGCCCTTTTAAAAAAATGGTGCCTTCTTCCTATTTCCAGGTTTGAGATTAAGGCGGTACCTCGGCTTGCTAGGGAGCACCTTGCAGAGGAAGAGATGTTTAATGAACAAGGTAATGTTAATGACTGATTGCTGGTGGAGGTTTGTGCCTTTCCCTGTTGTCCTCACTGGGGGGTGCTTGGCACTCAGGTTACAGTGAGATGCCTGGGATAACAGAGGCACCCTGTATGCCTCTGTTTACCCTCCTGGTAAATCTCAAGGGACACATTTTGAACAAGATAGTTCTGAAGGATGTTTTTCCCCTGCATTACATGCCAAAGAGTGCCTCTCTTCCACTTTATGGGTTTGTTTGTGCAGGAGGGAGTAAATGTTTGGCAAGTCCACTAGCATCGTGAATAACAAACTCCGTCTTGAGTTGTGGGAGACTGAGGGGTTGGGCATACCCCTTTGAATCACCATGTTGTCATTTGATGAGAAAAAGGTTAAAGATTATAGATGGAGAGGAACTTGGCGTTAGATACTAAAAACAGAATGGCAGTTAGCCTTGCCTTAGAAAATTAAAATGGTTGACTAAACTTTTTCTTCCCAAAACATTGTGTTGACCAGCCAATTTGAATTTGGCGGTATTGAAGCTGTCTGCAGTAAGTTTTTCTGTTTTGGATTGTAGCTAGTTCCTCTGGGTGCTCCTGCAGAATAGTATTTTTACTATACCTATATATGCCTAATACCTTTCTTAGAAACAAAACAAAATCTCTTTTTAAATATAACTTTCTTGCAGTCATTGATGATGGAATTGCTCCGCCACAAAGGATTCTTTTTCCACCTGAGAAGATACGTATGGATTGGCAAGAAACACAAAGTGTTGGAGTTGGCCTGTACAACCTTGGCAACACGTGTTTTCTTAATGCTACTCTACAGTGTTTGACCTACACCCCCCCACTTGCCAATTACATGCTTTCTCTTGAGCACAGCCGGTCATGTGAGTACTTTCTAACAGTACTTTAAATCTGTTGGATAGCTCTGAAGGTGAAAGAACAGCAGTGATTCTGTGAGACAAACTTACTTGCCTGATTTTATCTGTAGGAGCTGGCTTTGAGCATTGTATCAGCAGTGGGCTCAGAATAGCATATGGAGTGCGTTTAATGCACCATGTGTTTTGTTTGTTCGTTTGTTTGTTTTTAAAAGGATCTTTTCTTGCTTCATGGGAATAATGAAGTGCATTGGACAGTAATGCATTTAATGAACATTTGGCATTTGGGCTATTTGGGCTTCCTGCTGCTAGAAAGGCAATAAAATTTAGGATGTTGGCATCATAGTCTTTAGTCTTCACAGCCTAGGTTCCATAATGCACTACAATAAACAGTCTGTTCGTTGCTGAACCAATTAAAAACAAAAAAACCCAGAACCTAGAAAGCAATATGAGCTGTTATGAACATGACTAGATTTTTCTGTGGGACTGTATTAAAATCTAGACTGATTTTGTCCTAAATAAAATGTTGTACTATAAACTAAATGTTGTACTAAACGGGTATGCTTTTTAGGCTGGTATCTTTGTATTGATACCTAGAAATTTAACTGTTTTCTTCCTGTATATAGAAATTGTTTCAGTTAAGAATCCTGTTGAAAAAAGGAGGGCAGAAGTACTATTACATACATTACTTTAATTTTTCCTTTCTCCCAAAGGACTCGTAGCTCTGTATCATGAAGCTCACCTGACAGCACTGTGCTGAAAATAACCCACATACTCTTAATGCTGCATCATCAATGTCAAATATTCTGTCCTCATATATTTTGCAGCCTGTGGAGTTCACATTCCTGTCAGCCTTTACAAACGTAACTTTGCAGTAGTTTTTTAGATTTCTCATCACAAAATGCACTCGAATACAGGCTTAATGGCTATTTTTATTCTATAAAGTTGTGCGAAATGAAATGTTAGGAGACTGTTGGGACATTGGCTTCCTGGGAGAATAGAATGTAGCAAGGAGAGTGGATATTGTATCTGTAGTTTAAATGTTACTTATATGTTCGTTTGTAGTTATGCGTATTTCACTAGACTGGGATGCTTTCTTCTTTCACTCTTCAGGTCGTGAACAAGACTTTTGCATGATGTGCACGATGGAGACTCACATTAACCAGGCCCTGCGTTGCACTGTTAATGCCATCGAGCCTACGTGTGTTATCAGTAATCTCAGTCGTAAGTGGCTTCAGATGTGTTTCTTTTTCGCTATCTTGTAATCTTCAAATAATTATTTGATGTGTATAAATGGTTTTAACACTCTAAAGAAGAGCGATTTTAGAAAGACGAGAATTATTTCATTTTTAAATGAGGTAAATACTATCATCTTCTTATTTAGGAATAGGACAACATTTCAGTTTGGGCAGTCAAGAAGACGCACACGAGTTCTTGCGCTATACTGTTGATGCTATGCAGGAAGCGTGCTTGAACGGAAGCACTAAGTAAGCATAAACAAATTCACTTTGATACGTTCTCTAGCACCTTCTAGCCCTTTATTTACTCTCAAAAATGAAAGTCTACGTCATCCTTGGTTTTCATAAAACTCTTGGAAGAGTTAACTGTGTGCCTTAAATCTTCTGAGGTCTGATTATAATTTATTTCCAGATTGGACAGATCTTCTCAAGCTACCACCATCATTCATCAAATATTTGGAGGATTTCTAAGATCAAGAGGTACTTTTAAAAATATTCCTGTCCTTAGAACTGATCTGTGTCTTTTGTCGGTAGTAAAGCAGTCTGTAGTTTGTCTAAAGTAGTATCTATCAACGACTTGAATTTGGACAGTTGGTCTCCTTCACATTGTTAAGCATTTCTATTTTGCTTCCAGTGAAGTGCTTGAATTGCAAAGCAGTTTCGGATATGTATGAGGCATTTCTTGATATCACTTTGGATATAAAGGTAAGATGTTTTGTAAATATAATTCATGATGTTTAAGTACATGTATAACTTTCTAAATTAAACTTGTTTAACTTAAAAAACCAAACCACATACTATGTTAAAATATAAGATCTTGGTGGTGGTTAGAAAGTGGATTGGACTTTGTCCTTCTGTGGAACCCCTGTAAATAGTCTCCACATTTGCATTGGGTTTAAGCTGAAAGAATTTTACGTCTGCACAAATTATGAGACTGTCATACTTCTTTGTTGTTCTACCTCAATATACATCTAATTGTTAGACTGCTGGATTTGTTCCCAGTATTGATGACAAAGCACACTATAGATGCTGTCTACGTTACTGGAAAATGATTGGCTTCAAAGTAAAATGACTTCCAGGTGAGGTAAATGCTGAGCATGCTCTTTCTGCCTCCTTCTTCACAGTGCTCATAGTAGATCGCTTAAGTATGTATTAGTCAGATTCTCTTATAAAGTACCAGCGTGTCTCTGGAATTTTGAATTTACAGTGACTTTACGCTCTTCTTTCTCGCTCCTCTAGGCAGTTTCATCTGTTACCAGAGCTCTAGAACTATTTGTGAAACCTGAAGAGCCGGATGGAGAGAATTGCTATAAATGTAGCGAGTAAGATTATTACTAATTATGTCTTAATACTAGATATTAGTTTTATGTATTGCATGACTTAGAGCATAAGTTATCCTTTAACTTCATTTAGAAATAAGGAGACGCAGCTTCGTTGTTGTTGCTTCATTTTGTAGTAGTGGTGAGCTGAAGCAAGGAGCTATGGAGAATGATTTGGCGTGGAAGGCAGCGCAGGTTCCTGAAGGTCCTAGCGTTCACTGTGAAAGAAAGTTAGATTGAGTCTCAGGGAATGTGAGCTGCTCTGTGGTAATTAATGTTAGCAGCCTGTGCTGGCTCACTAAACAGCGTCTTGCACAGCTCTTGAACTGTGAAACCTATCGACGTGGACTCTGTCTGAAATGAGCTCCCTTAAGCCTAACCCGTGCACAGGAAAGCCTATTGAGTTCAGGCGCTCTCTGTGCTGATCAATATGTAAGATGTTTCTACGTATGTGAGAAACAATTGAACATTTGTATAAGATGGTTTGGCAAACCAAGTTGTTAGTCAAACATCCACTCAGAAAAGCACAGAGTGCCCGGCTCAGTCATAAATAAGCTTAAAAATGTGTAAGGCTTATCCCATAGGTCAATATAAAGATCAAGGTCTTTTCTCTTTTTTTTTTTTCCCAGTATTGTTTTTCTGTTTTCCTTCTCACTGCAGTCTTGATTTTGTTTCTTGTCCCTTAAGTATGTTTTCAATGTGTTGTTGAAACATTTTCCCTTTCAATCCGAAGAAAGGAGCTGTTACTGGTGTCTGCAAGTTGAAGACTGGAGCTTATCTGAAAATCGCTGAGCCCAAGAGCTGTCACCTTAGTCTTCCAATGGACAAGGATGTCTTCATTTCTCAGTTAAATGCATTTTTCAGGTTTGTGTATTATTTTCTCAGGAATGGAAAGTGTGCACACAATTTGCCAGTTGTGGGACTAGGAATTTTCTTATTTCCTGTGCTTTGTTTAACCTGTCTTAAGTTTAATGGATAGCAATCAAGGTGTACTAGAAATCTGAAAACACTTTATGCTTTGTTCTCTCAGTCATTTTGGTATAACAAACTAGCTTATGGTTTAAAGCCTCCATTAGGTTAGCGGTTTCCCTAAACGTAACAAGTCCCTGTGTGCTCCAGTAAGACAGTAACAAACAATTAAGTATAGAAGTTCATCCTGTCCTTATTCAGCTTCTGCCTATGGACACACAATTACGCTTATTTAAAGCGGTATCATCTTGAAACCTAATCAGCATGTTAGAAAGGACTTAGTCTCAGTTATCGGCTTTTGTCCTGCAGGGCTGAGGTTTGTTTTGTTTTGTTTTACATTCAGCATTTCCTTTTCTAGCTTCCATTCCCCTGTTGTTTTGCATGAGGAAAACATGCAACTTTACAAAGTAGAACGGAAAGAGATGCTTTTCAGTCTAACTTTTCAGTTCTTTGTAGGAGTTTTAAATGTGGTAGGTGCAAAACAGCATAAGTACTGCTGCCAAAGATATATTCAAGCAAGTATTTCTTGGAGAAGCAGAAGAAGCCCAGGGAGAAATAAATTTACAAACATGCTCTTCATGCTCTCCTTTCCCAAGATTTCTCTGAGATATTTCCCATAGTGTGGGTTTTGAGGTATGTGGTTCCCAGGAGTGAAAAGGAGGGCCAAACATCTCTCCTCTTGGATCTCAACGTGCCAGGGCTTTAGTGTACCGCCACTTATGGCTCCGCTTTTCACCTGGAAAAAGCGACCTCATGCTGTAAACTGAGGAGCCCTGCTATTGTTCTACTTGTTTTTGTTGTTTTTTTTCCCCTGCTAGTATAGGCTTAAGAATCTAGAGAAATGTGCTGATGAAACAATTTTTAATATGAAAAAGCCAGCTTGGTACATCTCCTTACAGAAAAATAAATACAGACTTGAGCTCCTGATTGGCCTCATGCTGAACTCTGTGCTGTTCTTGTCATAATCTTGGTCTCTCAGTAGATAATATGGTTTAATTACGAATGGAATCATGTGATGAAGAAGATCTCACACTGCAACAAATTCAACATCTAAAATGAAATTTTACATTTTCCGTGATTTTCTTTCTGAGCAGAAGTGTGTAGTATTAAATATATATATATCTGTGATGAAGTTACTGTGTCCCAGTTACTCAGATATTTTAATAAGCACTTGCAGTGCGATAAATTGCTGCATCTTTTAGCATTATTTAATTGTAGGGTTAGAGACATGGTGATTCAACAGAGCTGTAAAGTTTCTAAGAGGTCACTTTGAAAAATACCAGCTAAATTACTGGCAAGAGCGAAACAAACAAATCATCTGTTTTCCTCTTACAGATAACTGAAGTAATCCCCGAAGAAGACAGTTCCCTATCCAAAGGCAAGTTTTATTTTTAAACATTTTCTACATTTTATACGTAGCCCCAACTTAACAACCAGTTAACAGTCCGTGACAATCCTGTTCAGTGTTGAAAATGTCATTCTGGCATAGGAAACAAAGGACTTCATCTTCTTGCTTTACAGCTGAATGCCTTTTACATAATGTTTGGAGAAGTGAAATCTTGGAAGAGGTTTTCAAAAATTCTGCGCGGTTTGGATGATGAAGTAAATTGCCATAGTCAGTAGTTCTGGCACTGACAAGTTCCTTCAAGCTAAAGAGGGAGTGCGATTGTTGCAAAGCATGTTTGTGTTTTGAGACAGGGACGACCACAAGTTTCAATCTTAAAATGCGACATGGAGGGGAGGCTGGTTGTTCACACATTCTTGCAAACATTAATACAATCTGTCCCATTATCAAGAACAAACTTAGGGACTGAACGGAAGTCTTTCAAATACCAGTGTTGCAAAAATAGACTTTTTATGCTACTAATGCCAAAAGAATCCTGATTGTACTAAACTGTGTCTCTTCTAGCTGATAAATCAGCACAGCACAGAAGAAAATGCATCTGCTCTAATGCTCTTTGGGCTTCAGTGAATTCTCTGGCCAGCAGATGGTGAACTCGTTTTTTCTAAACCAGTCAAAAGTATAGGAAGAAAGTAAATGTCTTGCATACATTACACAAGTCCGGGGCATTGGGATCACTGGGCTATATAAGTGAAAGAGATGTACCCCAACAGTACCCCACTTAGATACGCTGCTTGCAACATAGGCAGGATAGGAGGGCTGTGCAAAGCAATTTTGGTACATTGAGGAATTCAAGTATTTCATCAAGCCTAAAGATACCAATTAGTTTCATTTTGGGGAAGGTCAGTCTTTCAAAGAAAAGAAGAAGTGTCCCTTAAGAAGGATTTTGAATGGTGGAATCTAATCTGGAAAAAGGCCACTTCAGCAGGTTATTTATTTATGTATTTATTTTTAACTGTATTGAACCTCTCAAGTAAGCTAGGAACAGACTAGGAACAACTGAGGACTTGTTAGAGTGTGCCTTTTCACCTGGACTCATGTTACTTTGAATAAATTACAAGGATAGCTAGTGATAATTTGTGATTTAAGGCAATTCCAGCTACGTGAGAGAAAGAGCAGCATTAAAGCAGTTAAATTCCTGCATTCCTAAGTGCTCTCTCTAGCAAGTTTCTGAACGCTTCTGTTCTGTGGCCAGGATTTGGTCAGCTTGACCACAAGATCACTAGTAAAACAAGGATGCCGTCCAGTCAAACCTTCAAATGAATGTAACTTACCTAAGGTCTACCATTTGCTATCAAAGCAGGTAGCTTTGTCCTAATTCTGTACAGTTGACCAGTTTTAGCATAGAACTGAAATGCAGTCAGTTTAATGGGAGGGCTTTGGAAGCCGCCTTCTCCAGTCCGTTCAGCCCTGTAGTCAGAGAGCAGATCAAGCCGTGTGCAGGGTTGTGACTTCTCTCTTTAGAAAGAAAACCACCGAGCCAGACAGTTCCATGTTGAGTATCACAACAGGGAATGACATTTCTTCCCTTTGTCTTTCAGATGCAGAGCTTACTGGTGGAAGCCTTCAATACTCAGACTAAACCTACCATCAAAACCGACGACCTTTTTACCATCGAAACGCAACAACTTCTTACTGTCAAACCCAACAACTTCAAACCAACAACTTCTTACCACAAAACCCAATGTCTTCTTACGTCAAAACCAACTTTTACAGTCAAAACTGACCACCTTTTACCTTCACAACCGACGACGCAACATTATCAGAACTATCAAAACTTAAAATTTATCAATACCGTAAAATTACCATCAAAACAAAACCCAATCATCAGTGGTGCTTCAAATGTCTGTACAGACTTTTACCATGAAAGAACTTTTTTTTAAAATGTACTTCTAATCCAAAAGGGTGGCAACTTTCTACAACTGCTGAACATTGTACATTACCGAGTAAATATCTCACAGAAAACAATGCCCTGGAATAGAACATCTCGAATGCTGCTTAATTACAGACTCAGGTTGACTGTGTGTTATTCATGTAATGTTAATCCAGTTAGATCTGGTGCAAGAACCAGGAAACCACACAATTATAAAAGTTGCAAATGACAGTCTGTATACCGAATTTCAAGACTTATTTAAGACTTCACAAGCTCTCACGTAACAGGAGTTTTGCAAGAGCTTCATCTTTTTTGTGACGCCGACACTAGGAACTAATTTACCTCACATTTTAATTCTGTTCAAGATCGGAAGAACGTTCTGGTTTTCATGCTGTGGAATAATGATCAGAATATGCAGTTCTGAATGTATCGCTCAGACTATTTGTATACACTTCCATACGTTTTTATTACATTGTTTTATACAGCGCCACTTGTCTTAAGTCTCGGTTGTCTGTTTTGTCCCTCTAAAGTTTCTAGTTACAAACAAATTCATACTGTGATTTTTATTTTTATTATTAAATGCTATCAAACTGTGACGCACTTCTGACATAGTAACCACTATGCACGTTTAGCTTTGTCATCATTCAGTTTGAGAAGACAGGCACTCTCAGACAGCAGTTTAGGGTGGGTTAAACTAATACACCTAGGATTATACTAGGATTCTTCAGAGGGAAAAAGAACATCTTAAATTGCCTAGGTTAACTCTATCTAGAACTACTTCTTGGAGACTTTGTTCTTCTGCACCTTTAACTTGCCCCACTGCTTCCTACCCCAGGCAGCTACAACAGCATTATCTGAAGGACTGCGGGACACAAGACACCTGATAGATCATTCTCAAGCCTGCTCTCAGGAGGCTAGTACAGCCTGTTTATTACCCCCCTGCTCCAGCAGGTTTTAGCAGGCTATTTAGCGGTTATTCTGCATCTGTTGAGAAAATACCGTCGGCATCTAATAAAAGAAAATCTTGCTAAGACATACCGAAGGCACTGATTTTATTTCCCTCTCCTTCCTCCCACCCCCTCTCCTGGTAACAGAGACCAGTGTAATTTCAAAGCAAATGAACCTATCCTGCAAAAGCACAAGCAGCACACCTACGGCACTGAAAAATGCTTTTGTTGATTTATTTTGAGAACACATCTTTAGGCACTCACATCCATTTCCATGTGTCTGAATGGGCAGACATTCCTGAAACAACGACCCTCCTGCCACAGCGTGCACACCGTCTCGTTCCCCAGAGCAGCTTCGCAGTGGCGGAAGGAACAGTTGTCTCCCTGTAACCAAAAGGAAACCAACAAGGAAAATATAGGACAGCCTCAAAAACCTCCATGCTACTGCCTCGTTGCTACCATTGAATTCAGAATCTAGCTGGTTATCAAGTTAACCAAAGACCAGTGTGCCTCCTCCTCCTACTCTACTCCTTCCTGAAAAAAATGGAAAAAAAGAAAGAAAAGCAAAGCAAAAGAAACCCAGCCATACCTTGGTACAGGTAGAATAGAAATAGAAGTAGCAATCGTCTCCTTGTTTAGACATGCTGACAAGTTCTGATAACAAGCTCGGGTTCTCTCCACAGGGACTTCCTCTGCTCTTGGAGAGAGCTGTCTTCACCCTTGCTTGGGTTGAAAGTCTTCTACTGGCTTGTGATCAGTGAAATCTTCTTTTTAAAAGTAACCCTAAAGAAAGTACCAACAAGTGAAAAATAATGAGTAACAAGCATTTCTCCAGTTTTCTTCTGTTAACCAAATTAGTCTCTTGAGGAGAGCAATACCTTGAAATCAGCTGTTACATGAACTAACACAATATTAAATTAAAGATCTGTAAAGCTGCCAGGAGCTTTGTCAGCAAGCGTTCTCTTCCACGTCCTCAATAATATGACTTGGAGCACACCTGGAAGCCTGAAAATGGAGTCACTTCTTAAAAACCCACCTGATCATACATGCAAGGCAATGATCAACTATGGCTACAAATAACTTCTACAGAACGCAGTATGACGCATTAAATAGCATGTTCCAGTCACTGTGGGTCTTCGAGTTCACCCACCTGGACAACCTCAGCAAAGTTATCGATCTTCAAAGACTTCCAGTTAACTTCCCAGGTAAGTTTTCTGTTTCCCAGGTTTCCCAGAGTTTCCCCGGTAAGATTTCTGTTTTCTCCTACCAAGCACCAGCTCAGTATGCAATGCTGCGTTAATAACACCCAAGCATGTAGATGTTAAACTGTAACTGCTTTGAAACCTAGTTGTTGCTAAGAAAAGAGCTCAATACACCACCTTCACAGGGCAAAAAGTCACATGGAAGAGCAGAAAAACCCAGAAGTGCTTCCTGAACTTCACGTTCCCAACAGCACCATCGCATTTAGATCCTGGCCTGGCATCCAGGATGCACGCTCTGCAAGCACTGCTGCGATGTGGAAGTGCCAAGGCAGGTTTTTGGCCTGCCCTCACTAAAACACTTTTTTTTTATTTTATTTTTTACAAACAATACAAAGAGTGTGCCAGGTGTGCTGTAATGCCAGTGTGCCAGGTCAATAGAGGATATCCAAACAACAGAGGCGTTTGTCCTACTTTCTGGCATGAAAACACTTTTACAGCATTCTTTTCACGAAGAAAGCCCTCTCTATCTTCTCCAATGCTCCAGGACCTGCTGCAGCTGCAGCGGCTGCGCTGGTACAACCCGCAGCTTTGACAAATCTTTTCAACAGTTCTGCTTTACCTCGGCACAGTTGAGGTCACTCCTCTTCCTCTTCCAGCTGAGCAAGCAGCTTGCGGGCTCTGCCACACGCTCGGTGCAGAAGCCAAAGCTGGGAACACAGCAGTCAAACTCTCACTGCTAACGAAGCCACCAGGGCAGAGGGCTGACATAGACCCACCAGAGGCGAACCGTACCCGCTCTCCCTCCCGCCTGCGAGGCTTGCCGCAGCAGCCCCGACCGAAGCGCTCACAGTGCTTTGCTTGGTGATGTCACCCATGAGTCAGAGTCCCCACATGAGCATCTGCCTTGCCACTCTTTAGTGTTGGTGTTGGTTTTTTGTTTTTTTTTTTTTTTGAAACATATGCAGGTTATGGTAAACCTTCAGGTAAACCACAGATCAATAGGGAAGAAGTCCACACGAGGGAAGGCCGTGCTTTTCTTCCAGGCAATGGCGCATGCTTTAACATGCTGCATTCGACAAAGAAGCTCTCTCCATTTTGCGCAGTGGCAACAGGCACGACTGCAACACACGCACGTGTAGGCAGCACCTGCAGGTCCCAAACCCTTAACCAATTTTTAGATAGCACCAATTTCTTCTGTAGTGGCTTTCCCTTAATCCATAACCCCTTTTTTCCTTTATTTATATCGGGTGGCTCTCCTCCATTGCTCTCTCTGTCATTTTCCTCCCCAGTGTCTGAGCAGGCACTGGGAAGTTTCCAGAGGAAGGGTACTGCTGAAGCTACAACATTTACTCTCGGGGAAAGAAAAGAGAGTATGTGAAAAAAGAATACATACTTCCTTTCTTTTTCCTTTTTTTTTTTTTAAAAAAAAATCTCTGAAATCAACGCTGCGGCCTGGCAGCAAATAACTCTGGGAGTAATGATGATTCCTCATCCTCACTGTAACGTTGTAGTTAATCTCAGAAAGAACCAATTTCCCCAGGCAGTGGCCATTTGAGATGGGAAGGGGCAGTAAGAGGAAGTTTTCCTTAGACTAGCTCTTCCCCAGAACACCTCGCCATCCAGCAACAAATTCAATTCACCTGCTCCGCCTGATCAGTCAAACGCGCGTCCGACTCCAGCACACGCCACAGCGGTGGTCCTGACGTGGTTTGAGAATCACCTATCCGCAGAATATCTCGGCTTTGTACACTCAAATAACGCCGTAGTTTCGAAATAAGGCCCAGAGCTCACACTCCGAGTGCAGCCTAACAGCACCAGAGGGCCGGTAGGCTAAACATTCCCATCCTGGCAACAGTCCTGACCCGGGCAACAGTAAGCATCCCTTCTGCACTTTCATCGTGAACATCAGCATAAGGAAACAGAGAGCTCCTCGAGCCAAGTTTTAAGAAACAAACACCAAGGTCACCCAAGCGGCTTGTTTTCAGCAAACTAAAGGAGAAATTAAGGTGACAACCGCGTGCCTCCAGAGTTAGTCAGATCCTGAAGGCAGTTCCTTTGGGAAACGGAGGAGCAGCGCGCCAGATGATGCCTACCTTACACGCACCCCTCAGAGGCACTGCTACGAAAGGAAGGCAGAAGGTTGGAACTCAAAAGAACTCGCAAGGCGCCGTTAAGGGGGAAGCTTTAATTTCCTCAGCAGAACCTCCCCCCTGAAGGCAGCCCAGGGACTCTTTGCTTCCCTCGGGAGACGGCAGGGACGGGGCAGTGCGGTGGGACGGAGGGACAGAGGGCCAGACGGATGGCCAGATGGCCCAAAAGGCCTGAGCAAGGGCTGAGGAGCGGCAGGGAAGGGCAGGGCAAGGGGAAGGCGGCCCTGGGCCTGACAGGGGACCTTGGCCCTGACCCCGGGCAGCAGCTCCCCGTCTCACAGGGCCCAGGGGGGGCTGCCTGTAACAGGAGATCGGGCAGGTAAATTTTACAAGCACTGCATCACAAATACCCTGCAACACCTCAACTACTGACTGGGACAGCCTCCTTCCTCACCTCCTGAAAGCTCCAGCTGGCACACCAAGGACAAAATGAAAGGCAGATGTGGAGGACCTCGTAAGATACTAGTTTGTTCCCTATGTGCCCACTGCTGGTGACACGGAATGCCTCCTGTTCCCAAACGACATCGGCACGTTACATCTTTACTACATGCTGAAAGGAACTCACCAACTTTAACACAACTTAGAATTACCAATCCCGGCAGCAGGCTGTACAGCTGAAGCTGCTTTAGCCATCAAGTGTGTCATGCTGCCCCTCAAAGCTTTCTTCCTGGGAACAGCTGCTGGGACACTCCTGACATATTACTTCTCAGAATGGCAGAACTGCGCCGGGAAGGCCCCACAGCAAGACTCGTAGTTCTGTTTCCCTTTCAGGAAAGGATCTCCCACCTTGAATTGATTAATTTTCATGATGATGAGACACAAATTCAAGTTTTGAAAAACTGAATGCTGATTAACAGATTTCTAGCACAGCCTGCGCATCAAAATTCATTTCTCTCCATTCAGGTAATCTTAGTTTCTGAGTTACAGTTACAGTCAAAAAATTTTTTTCGTTTTTTTTGTGATCAGAAAAAGGAGGGGACTGGTTGTCCCAAGTCAGCCAGGGAACTTAACTGATCTTTGGTCGATGCACCAAGCAACTCAGCTCTCTTGGGGAAACTTAAATAGAACAGACAGATCTCCAAACGGATACAAAAAATAAATCCAATGATAAAAACCCAACCGACATATCCCATACCCCAGCTTATTGAACAGCACAAGGGTTTAATCTACAGGCTCTGTCCAAAGCAGCAAGAAGTGACAGATTTCATCCAAACCAGCTGCCCGCTCTCACTCTCTGATCTGGAGGTGTTATTTGACAAGCATGCCTATCAGTGACACTTGTAAATGCTGGGTTACTGCACCACAGCCCCAAATCCCTCACGGGCCCACTAAGATACTTTTACTGATTGATCCACAATAAACACTGCCAAAAAGATTCTCAACAAGTTAAACCCTGGTTAGAAAGAATCTGAGGAACCTGTCACTGCAGCAACAAAGGGCTGCAATTGGATGCAAAATCTCCAACACCCTCCTTAGCACCCTGCTAGCTCAAGGACTGTGTGGGGCTTCCGTGCCCTGAACGAGAAAGTTCTCTGAACGAGAAACAGAAAGTATTTACAACAAATTCCAGAAGCGCTTTTCCTCTGCCAGCAGCAAATGCCTGAGGGCCCCTACAGCTTCACAAATCATAGCACAAAGAGCCTCAAGTTCCTCTAAAATTTCAGAAAAGAATTCAAAATAGATCTGCTAGGGGAAAATGATCACTGGTGGCAGGGTACACAATACACCCGAGTCTCAGCTATCCTCCGCAGGGTCAGTGCCCACGCCCAAGTGTGATGCTGATGGCACCCGAACATTTGCTGGAGCAGGCAGCAGAGCCAGCAGCTCAGGGGAGCAATTTTAAAAACCAAGAGGCACTTAAACCAACCCTTAATTGACCCAGATACTGCAGAAGAGTCTCGACTACTCGCCCTGGAGTCCTACTCTCACCAGCAAAAAGCACCAACCAAAGCTTGGGGGAACTTTGCTACAGCACAAGAGAAGGGAGTGCGGGTAGCGTAGCCGTATCGCAGAGCTGCTGCTTTTCACCCCATTTTATCATCCCTGATAACTGAAAGTAAGGCTGGGTGGGCTGACCCCCCCTCCCCACCACTCCTGGCAGCATGTTTGGTCCACAACGCTAGAATAATTATTCTGCTCCCTCCTGCCCCTACAGCTTCATCACCTGAAAAGATTACAGTCAAAACAATGGCATACACAAATAAAAGCCAAGAGTTGACATAGTCACTCCGGGATTTGGGTATCAACTGTCCGAGAAATCAGAACACCGAAGCTTCACAATGTGCCCAACATTGAGTTGTGCCAAGGGGGGAGGAAGGAAGAAGCTTTACGTTTAAGCCTTCAGAGCATCGCTCAGTCACTACGTCAATTCACAGCCACCACAGCGTGCCGATGCACATCTTTCTGTGCCAAAAGAAAAAGTGCTTTGTCCTCTTGATATCCAAGGTAGCCACCTATAGTTACAGAACGGATGCACAAGACCTTAACTCTGACCAGCAGGGAAACTTAGGACAACTGAGTGCAGCTCCTGCCAATTTCTACCAGTTCAAACTGTGCTTTAAGTCTCATTGCAAAGCCTCAGTAGAAAAGGATCACCTCGGGGTATCCAACAAGAAGAAGAGTTTTAATTTATTTATTTTTTTTAAATATACCCTAGGACTCTGCAGTTCAATCGTCAATCATCTTGGAAAGTTCAAGGAGGAGGTCATCCTCTCCTTCCCTGGCTCCAAGTCGAGTTCGGCTTCCAGGATGCCGTCTGAGAGTTCCCAAAGGAGCATCTCAAAATCCTCGTCTACAGATAAGGGCGCGTTGCCTGGGGAACTCAGCCGGCGTGTCCTTGCTTCTTCTAGCTGGGAAGAAGCTGAAGTCGAGCTTGACAACTCCATCGGCTCCACAGATTCTGCCTGGCTTCCAAGATGTGCTTCAGGTCTTGGGAGAGCAAGGAAGAGAACAAGCAGTATAGGCCATTTCTTAACGGGAAATCCCTTTTCTGCAAACCGGCTCTTAAAACCGTAGCCAACCCCTCCTGCACTTCAATCTTACACAGGGATTGTTCTTCAATTAACCCAGGGCTACATTTAGAGCCCAATATATTAGCAGGTACATTTCTCAGTTTGGGGCTTTGTCTGTGAAGCCACAGCACCTGGAGTCTAGCAAAGATGGTTCAATTTTTGTAGCAAGAGCCACTTTGCCACCTTTATTAATTTTCCTGAAAAATGTTAAGAAGTCTCTATCTGCAAACATCCGTTTACTAAGTTAGTCATTTTTCCCATGGCACACTCAGCAGAGTTTGCTCCCCAGTACAGGAAGCTGATCTGCACCCGTCACTTCCCTCTGCTCTCCCTGCAGTCTTGTCACCTTGTAGGTTTGTTCGGGTGGCATTTGAGGACCAAAAGGCAGAGGACACTACTCATCATTTATCACCTCACAAGAAGTAGAAGAACTTCACCTCATCCTCATTTAGGTATTCAGACAGACCAAGAAGTCACTGGAAAGCTGTACTGACTTGCAGCATTTAAAGAAAGTAAGTCTAATTAAGCATTCCTGCTAGCTGCTAGAAAGTGATTTCACGGGACTTATTCCTCTGATGGATTTGGGCTTTAATTATCTCAGAACCCTCATTTTTTCCCCACATGTGACAGAACTTAGGTTTCACTGGGGATATACACCGATTAAGAAAAAGAACAAGTTGTGGTCATCACCTGTTTTGGGGATTTTCTTCAAGTCTGGTGGCTGGGACGTGCTCCAGCACGGCTGGAACAGCCTAGAAAGCAGCAAAACAGTATTTATGACCCATGGGTAAAAGATTCCTTAATAGCTTTTTCCTCCATGCTGCTTCTCCTCTGGCAGCGCGGAGCCTTAGCCAAAATACAAAACCAAGGTGCTCCTGAAGAAAGTTACTATTCACTTGGAGGTTACTGATGCTCTTGTGTCTTTTAAGAACACAGCATTAATGGACAAAATCCTCCACACCAGAGAAATCACAGAATCACAGAGTACTGAGTAAATAGTGCCATTAATCTAATAAATATGGAAGGGTACTACAAGAATTCTGTAGGCAGCTACTGGATTTCAAAGGAAACAGAAGGCCTGTAGAACATTGGAGTTTGCCATCTTTTCTCCTGGAGGAGGGTATAAATTTTACAAGGGATCCATTTCTGCATTACCCTGTCCTTACCATAGCTGCTTTTTTGGCTGGAGGTCCCATTGTGTCAGCATCAAAGGCAGTCCGGGGTTTCACAGCTGCTCCAGCAGAGGGAAAACTCCCAGGTGCCTCACGTTTCAGTGCCTTCTTCTTGGGGGAAGCGACTTTCCCATCCCAAGGCTTCGCAACCATGTTAAAGTTGGCTAGAGTAAAAGGAAGAGAGAACTGATAGAGTCTTGCTCTGGGTCCTTGTTTTCTTTGTCTATTTCCTCGTGTCCCATGAGACCAGAGAAAGGCTACAATGTGCAATCCGTGCAGCCTTTAAGCCCTCCTTAGCTCCCTCACACAATCTCATTTTACAAAGTTGATATAATCTTAACAACGAGGCCTTTGATCCTCTGTCATTTTGGACAGAAACTGGCCCCCCACATTAAGACGTTGAGGCATGCTTTACAAACACATACACGTGTCAAGTTAAGCAACACATGCCAAAGAGGAAGGTGAACTTGAACTCAACACAGGGAGGACTCCATACCATAAACAGATGGCAGAAAAAACAGAATACCAAAATTAGACTAAAAAGCCCCTCAATCAGTTAATTTTCTAGTGGGAAATACAGAACACCATCACGTAATTAATGAAAACAGACATGGTTGCATATTCTGGCTCTTCCTTGCCTTTGAACTTTGTAGCCTTAAACTCTTTTATCCTCTGCATTGAGGAAAAGCGAGGCAGATCCTGAGCAAACGGAACTTGCTCAATATGGGAAGCACCTCACCGGGGCAGGTATTCAAGCATCTGATTACCTGTTAGCTTTGTGTTCCCTAACCATTTCTGCCCTGCTGAGCAGGTCCAGCTTGTGCTGGGGGAGCTGGCACATTTCCTCCACTCTGCTGCATCCGCAGAGCTTTCTCGCGCTTTAGTTCTTCCAAGGTTTTAACACGCACTTCTCCTTCTGCCTTGACTTTACCTGCCGGCTCCTTCGACTGCACTT
>NW_026109797.1:0-24456 GCF_013377495.2 Cygnus atratus
ACCCTCTCGAACTGGGTGAATACCAGTATATTAAGAACAAAAGAAAAGACTGTCAGGTCAGATCCATGATGCACCTAACCAAGTGTTCTGTTTCCAGTAAGGGGAGCAGAAATACTCTTTAAGGAAAACATGCCAGTCTGATCATTTCACATGATCCATTCCCTTCCTACTCTGTAAGCATACCAGTGCCATTCACTGCCTTTTATGTTTTCAGAAAATGTTTAAAACATTGTCTGAAAACTAATATAAACACACAGAGATACAAATATGTATATGTGTATGTGTGTGTGTATTAAAGGGAAATCACAACAGAACTTAAAAAGTATGTTGCAAACAAAACGACACAACATTCTTAGATGGTGTCTCTTATTGTTACATTAGTGTTTCACTACCCTAAAATATAGAACATAATCTTAAAATCCAACTTGTTTTTTTTCTGCAAATAAAACTTATTTCTTCTTCCTGAGTGTATACTGACTGTACAGCAATTGCACCCTCTCATCTTAAATATCTTTTCAAGATCTTAATAACAAAAGAAAAAAACAACACAAAAGAAAATCATCCTAAAGAATTCTAAAAATTCCAAAAAATATGTATTAAGGGTATCTGTTTAATTTATGAGAAAGATTATTTTAGTTAGAAAGAGAATGGCAACGTAAGTGTAGCATAATAAAAAATACATCTGTGCATAAAATCTTTATTTACCTTCATTTGTGAGGTTAGAAGTACTCTTCGAAGACCATCAGCATTACTTCCTCTCTTATGACACAGTTTCTGGGTTTTTGGTTCTGTAAACAAAGAGAAGTGAAAAACTGTTTAGCCTCAATAATATTGTCTAGACATTAAACAACATGCTGGAAACAACCAGAGGCATTTGGTTAACATTATAAACATATATATAACATATAAACAAATATAACATTATTCTCTCTCCAATCCAAAGCACAACTATTACGATTTGGTATTTACGGACATTTAGGAATGCACACTACACAGCCAATAATTTACCACACCTTATCTCTAGCATCAGAATGTTATTTACACTCTACATTTAAATGATGTTTGTAATATAACTTATTAAAAGCGATGTAACAAACAAGATTTTCAAATCCTCCAAGTTAAGCTATACTTTTAAATAGATTTTTTAACCAGCATTTTGGAGTTCAGACACTAAACAACACCAAGAAGCACAAGTGTGTTCTGCTACTAGACTTTTGTCATAATTAAATAGTTACTTTAACAACGATGTGCAGGCCTTTTCCTTTCCCAAACTAATTTAAATAAATTTTTGTGAAAATCTAGGCATTTTCTCAACATGTCAAAAGAAATGTATCTTATCATATTCAGGAAAACATTTTGAGTATCATTAAGATCAGTTAATGAATTTACCTGTTGATAAAGGAGTAAACCCCAAAACTTCAGGTATTCCATCACTATTTTTTCTTTGCATGATGGGTGTACTATGTAAGCAAACGGATTCAGAATTTCCAGGATCTTCACTAAGTGGAAATGGAGACATGTCAAAAGTCATCTTAATATCCTCTTGGGTGGACGGAGAATTTTGTGCACTTCCAACAAGTGCTACATCATTTTCTTCCACAGAAGACAAAAAACATCCTGACTTTTCCACTCTGCATCTTCTGCATTGGACTGCTTGGGATCTGGAGATGCTACTTGTTGCCAAGGTGGAAGCACTGGAGAATCTGGTGAACTATAATTGACATAATAATCTTCTTCCTCCTCCTCCTTATCCCGTTCTAGTGTTGAAGGAGTAAGCATCTTGCTTTCAGATGGAGTTTTATTGGAATCTATGTCACTTTTAATATTTATAGAATTTCCTATAGTACTTACAGACTTATCACACATTTCCTTGGTTTGTATTTTTGTAGGATCTGCCACAGAAGCAGGAGAATCCTTTGTAGGCACAACAGGTCTTTCATCTTCCAGGCTTGACAAATTTAAATCTTTAGCTGCTTTTACTACTTCTTTAGGTTTCTCTCCAGACAATACCGTGGAGCTGAAATTCTCAGCTGCCTTTTCCAGCTCAGCAGGATGATTCTTAGGCAATTTCTTGAAATGTTCATACTCTTCTTTGGCATGAAGCCATATCTGAACTTGTTGCTGGCTTGGAGCACACTTGCATGGCATTATAACTATTTTTTTGTCTTCACTAGTTTTATGGCTATTACTTTCTCTTTTATTAACAGTAGAGTGACCGTAATGAGGAGGTGACCCTGGTCTAGGACCTTCTGTCATTGCTGAAAACGCAGTCTTCCAGAGTCGTAGGCCTTCTAATGAGAAGTCTCCCTCAAACTCAAGCAGGTCATTTGGAAGTCTAGTTTCTACTGTAGAAGCCGTCCTCCAATCTCCCTGAAAAGAAAATAGTTTGAATTATTGCTTTGCTCTAAACTGAATTGCAGGCAGTCCTTAAGATAATAGACAAGCAGAGTCCTGCTAACTAGTCTTTTCACAATGCAATTCCTGTGGACAGTATCTCTCTTTTACAAATCAAGCAGGCAGACTTCCACTAACTACAAAAATATCAAACGATAAAAAAAGAAAGTGTCGTGAATGAACATGGGTATTTGCAGGAGAAGTACAATAATTTTCAGCTTCAAATATAGATATATCAGATGGAATCTTTCATGCATCTGTGCCACATAACAGCATAAATTTGTTTACAGGAATAAATTAAATTTAATGTAATCACAAGCATATGTAGACAGAAATGCCTTTAACACAGTACCTTGGCTTTTCTGGAGCATCGGAAGGATTACTGCAAAATGGTTCCTGATAAATTGTTTCTGAGAGATCATGATCCAGCAAAGTTGCCATGATTTCTTCACGGCTGGGTGGGGACATGAGCGGCTTAAGAATGTGAGCAGTACGAGGTGTAAAACTTCCATTCTTTGATTGTGAGGGAGAACTGGTAGACCTTGGTGAACTATCTGGAGTTGGAGTTAATGCCTCGTTGTTTCTCGAAACATATAATTCTAAATCCTCAGAGGCTGCGTCTATAAGTTCACCATCAGGAGAAGACAATATGGATGCAAAGGAGGTATTAACAGAATCAAGTGGTTGACAGGGTTCAAAAGTGGTTTCTTTTCTCATGTGGCTCTGAATCCAGTCTGAGCTGGTTGGCTGAGGAAGGTTAAGAAATCTCTCCTTATTTACCGTACTTCTATTCAATTTGAACTTTTCATTTAAACAAACCTCTGTCTCTTGCGTACAAGAGGTATCGACAGAGTTAGATCTAGAAGCTGAAGGATGAACATTTTTCCTCCATTGGCTATGGCAGTGGTTCTCGTTATTATCCAGTGACGTTTTCTCAAAAAGCTCAGGGCTCAGAGAACCAGATCTTATCCACTTACTTGTGCTTGACGAATGCTGTTTTTCTTCATCAGATTTTTGGTCATTATGATACAGAAAGTCATTTTCTGTTGTTTGTCCAGAACCAAGATCTTGAACTGCATCACTCAAAAATTTCTGGGGCAAATTTTGATCTGCTGGGACAAACTGGCTTGCAGAGTAAAAACTACAAAATCCAGTTTGCCCTATAGTATTAATATCAAAGTTGTAATTATGGTCTGGAGACAAGCTATCTTCTAGCGAGTAACAGCTTTCAAAACCAGGGTCTGAAAAAAAAATGGGGCTGTCATCAGAAACAGAATGATCGATGCGACTAGAGACCTGCTGGCTTAAGGACTCCATTTTGGAAAGTTTTGCTGATTTTTCTTTAGGTTTTGTATTCCTGGGAGCACGTGCTTTTCTAGGCGATGTGACTGTCCGTGACCTTTTGACTGCTTTATTCTGTTCCACGGGGCACGGCGTACTTCTGTTCAGCTGTGTTTTAACCGGTAATGTTCTTGTGTAACATTTGCATTCTGAGCTTTCTGCTGCCTCTTCTGGAGCAACTCTTTCAGAACAGCGAGGCCAGACTGTCCTTCACTGAACACTGACGGGGCCACTATAGTCCTGTTTTTATACTGAGAGATGGGTTTTGGCTGCATGGTTGTTTCTGAAAGAGGTTTCTGTTTTACCGTTTCAGGTTTAAAATGTGACATGTCGAAAATAAATCCTCTCTGGTTTTGATCCCAATTTAACTGTTTCACTGGACTCTTCAAAGAGGTTACAAAACAGTTCTTAGGCAACTGAAGAGGCCCAGGGCTTTCCTCAGATGACTTAAGAATAGAAGAACAAGGATCAGAATGCTTGGAAGCCTCTGGTAAACAAAAAATCTGCTGTTGATTATTGTCTTTACAATGCAAATAGTTAGTGGCATGCAACTGATCCATCTTTGTTGCGTCCAAAGAGTCACGAGCTTCATTTAATTTTCCAGCTGACGGTAAATACCTATTTTGCAAATTTTTTATCTCTTCTGCTTTTACAGAAGTCTTATCTTTAGAGATGCGCACATTCTGTGTTACCTGAGTTGAGTGATTAGATGGGTCAAATATGTTTTTAATGAGAGCAGGTTCCTTCATTCTAAATACAGCATTTTGAGTCCTAGGCCTTTGAGAGCTCATTTTTGGTACTTCCCTTCCAGATGCTGGAGGAGTAGACACGAGAGATGAATGAGGATCTTCTCGAGGAGCAGGTAAACACTGTGCATCTATAGGCTTATCAATTTCCATCAATGAATGAAAACAGCCTGACGAATTACCTTGTGCATCAGCTCCTGAAGGGAGCTGTGCCGATGGTAGATATCCTGCTGGATAGCCAGGAATAGGACCATCTTTCGGATTATGAAGTGGCTGTGCGCTGTAAGAAATCTCAGGTAGATCTTGACGTTTCAGCACAAACTTCACTTCTGTGGTAGAGTGAGTGTTTCCTTTTTCATCTTTAAATACCATGCGCTTTCTTGAGGACACTTTTTCTGTTGTTTTCTGTCTTTGCTTTGTTCTAGGTTTCTTCTTTCCATCATCTGCTGTTTTATCAGCCTGATTCATCTTTTTCTTTTTCTTGGTTGATACAGTGGGGCCAGCAAATTTCTTTTTACATTTCTTAACCTGAGTTTTTGCTCTACTATTTTTTCCTACACTAGAATTAACAGCCTTGCTGTTGTACATATTAGGGACTCTAGTATGTAAAGCTTCTCTATCCATGTTGGTCAAGATTTCTTCTGCTTTTGGATCAGTGGGAGACCAGCAACGAGGTGGGGATGTGTTTACTGGGCTTGTGCTTCTCTCAGAAAGAAAACCTAATTTAGACATAACATCACTATAGTTATAGTCACAGTCTTCAGCTTCAGCATTATATGACGGTGAAGGAGGAGAAAGAATTGTATGAGTCCTTTTCCTGAAAGATAAAGTTCTTTTAATATTTTTACTACCTGTTTTTTGCGGTTTTCCAGCTTTTTTCTTGGTGGACTTATGTTTTGCTTTCCTTTTGTGACTTTTCTTTGGTGTTAGTGGATAAATAGGATATTTGGTTGCAGGAGAGTCAGGAACTTTTGGCCAAAAGTCTTTTAAAGGTGCAAGCTTTCTATATAAATTCATCTTTTCCTCTGTGAGTACTACTCTTTCCTCACTAGAATCTACTTTCCCTAGTTTAACAAGCATATTTTTTCTCCCTCTAAATCTATTGATGATAATATATTTAATAATAACAGGTGGCAATTTTTTAGAAAGTCTTCTACGTTTTCGAGACTTCTGAGACCCATCCAAACTTTCAACACTTTCTATTGGTTGAGGTAGATTAATTTTTGAGTTGTGTGCGACAAAGCTTGATTCACTGTCTTCAGTCTCATAATTTACCTTCCGTTTAGTTCGAAGTGTGTATTTATTCCCACATAATCCAAATGACTGCTCAGTTTCAAGAGATCCATCTCCAATCTGGCAGTCATTACAATTAGCAGTACTTGTAGGCATTTTGTTTTCAAAAGCCTCAAGAGGAACTTGGACTAAGTCACTAGGTAAAGCACTGTCCTTATCAGGAATATTACTACAAGCATTACCTTGTGTATAGCAGCTTTCCTTCACTGATACAACATCATTTACAGTTGCAGGCTCCTGATGATTGATAAAACTATGTTTCTTTTTATTCAGCTTCAGCCTGGACTGTTTGTTGCCTTGCTGTAATTTATATGTTACAGGAGCTAACTTTTGTGGTCGGCTGAGACAATTAGAAAGAACAACACTAGGAAAGAACATATAATGTGCTGCTTGTTGACTGAGGCTTGGCTTTTCTGCCTTATGCTCCTGAAATTCTTCATACCTAATTTTAAGCTTATTAAGGCCACCTTCATCAGTGTTATTTTCAAGTGCATGTACCACAGTTCGACTGCCTCCTGAACAAGACACCAATTCACAATTTTCTGTAACTGTTGCTGGAAAAAAACTATTTATACTTGCACTGCTGGATTTTTCATTTACTTCAGAGGACATTTTACCTTTGGAGTGGCCAGAGTGGCCCAAATCAGAAAAGTTAAAAGAGTTTTTATTCAACATGCTGTCACCAATGTGGCGGCCCACATGCATAAAAGAGACATCCTTTTCAGCTTTTCTGATGCTAGTATACTTCCTGCTAGGTATTTGTCTGCTCACTGATGAAATATCATCTTCATACTCAAAAATATTATTTTCACATGAAGGAACTGGGAGGGTATCTTTCTTGTTACTCTCTTTATGTGAGTTTTCTGCATGGGTACTATTGCTGAATGATGTTGGGTACTTTGCTGTGTAAGTGCTTTCTTTTGTAAGAGAATGGACTGAAAGTTCAGGTCTTGTTTCCGTGTTTGGTTGCGAGAGGTCTTCTACTAAATCTTCATTATTCAAAACGTGGTTAGAAAGGGCACTTGTGTGTTTACACTGAAAAGTAATTTTAGCAGAAGACGGGGGTTCTAGTGTAGCAGCATCTTTGTGAAAGATTGAGGTCTTTACAGACATTTTGCTTGTTGCAATGACGGAGGAGTGAGTTCGAGAACTTTCATTATTCAAAGGATTGTCTGAAATGGAAGACAAGCAATTTTACTCTAGTTTTCCTGTAAAAAAAAAAGAACACCTAAGGTATTAACCCTTTTAATGATATTTTCATGAAAGCCCTCCCCTACAAAAACAAACAAACCCACCAAAACCTCTTCTAACGCATATTCCATTTATGATCATGACAACTACAGATCCCAAGTACATGAGTTGCTTTATCAAAATCACATCATTAGTACATTTCTGTCTCAGATATTCTGTCAATTACTCATAAATGGTGGACTTATATATATTTGGCAAAGATTTCATGCTGGCTTTCTGAAAGAAGGTTTCTAAAATCATTTTCCAAAAACCAAATACAAAGAGATTGACTTTTAGAAAAGCTTGTATCCTGCTTTGTCCCTGAGAAGTATGCATACTTACTGGCTCTAAAAAACAAGGGAATGTACTTAGATGATTTTCTCCATATAGAAAAGTCGTTTCACAGAAAGCTGAAGCATGAGCTTATAACACAGCAAGGGCTTTGGATCAACTATCCTGTGGTTGATCCATTCAGGCGTTTATGTGAAGAGCTTGTACTATTAGTTAGATTATAAATTCATATTCACACATTAACTTTCCCATACAGGTCTACAACCAGCATGTGCTGTGATAATTGTCTGTGCAGACTCATGACATGAACTAGGACTATTTCTCCTCTCTTTCATTTTTACTTTCACCACATTTACTGCAGGGTAAGTGCGTGCAGGCAGACGGTAAGTAACAAATTAACATCTGCTTTGCAGTATGTATGCTTGTTCATAACTATAGTCAACACGAAGTAACTACAAAGAGTTTATTCCACTGCAGAGGCAGATACCACAGAGCTCCTGGCACATGGCAGTTTGTTGATGTGTCCACAACTCTAGCTGAAATGTTGAAGGGGAACAGGAGTTAATGAAACATGCTGTATGATTTGGAAGCATGAGCTGCAAACTGTCATACTAGATGGGAGACCCTTTGAGTGTTTGCCTTTTTTTTTTTTTAGTCTAAACTAATTTGTGGATTATTTTAGATTCATAGTGCCTTCATCTTTGCAATTTATTTGTAGCTGGGTGAGAAAATAAAAGGAAGTTTCAATCTGTTTCTAATAACACTTCCTAATGCATACACAGAGTCACTGAGCTGTTAAACAGGCAGCAGGAGATGCAGCCTGTGATTCTTGAGAGTAGGAGGAAGTATCCACACAAAGAACGAGGATGACTAATTGAAGACCAAGAAAATGGGAGTTCAGTGAAATGCCAAATGAACATTTGCAAGACACCTGACTATTCAGACACACATGAAAACCACAAAAATACTATTAATCAATCAGATGTTACGGACACTGAGATTCATGTGTGGATAAACATTTTTAAAATTCAGATGAACTGGACTGAGATCTGTTCTGAGTATGTCCTGTTTTACAAAGTTTATATATAGTAGAAGTTACTTTGTATCTGATTAAATGAGCAGTAATAAACTTAAAGTGGACATTCTTTTCCTGCATGTGAATATTCAAAATACTTAGACTATTCTACAATTTAAACAATGATTTAAGATACAATTTCATTAGCCAGAAACATCCCTTTTTACAGTAAGTTAAAGTATAGCAAATAAGGAAATCACAATTGTGCACTTTGCAAAACCAATCATATGAGTAAGTACATCAATTAATGTATTAATCCTACTATTATACCTATAAAAGCAACGGAAAAAAGCCAACTATGCTTTAAACAGTGAACATGAAAGAATGGTTGTGGTTGCCTACGTACTAAGATCATATAGGTCACCTTCTTCAATACAGAATTGCTTATAGGTATATTAAGGTATATTTTGTGTACTGATACATGATGTTTATTATTTTGTCAAATAGTTTCAAGAGACACAAATACATAACTTCTGTAGCAGATTATATCCTTCCCCTAAGAGCAAATGCAGCAATAGGATATTAGGTACACGCATGTGTGCCAACAAGATTTTTACACTAAACAGTTTTTACTATGGATTAAGGAAAGTTTCTACCAAAAGCGTTGTTAACCACAAATTTCAGATTTTAAAGACAATGAAATATGAGAATACAACGTCTCTGAAACAAAGAAAATCAATTACTGTTGATTATACCAAGAACAAAAATGAACTTAATACTAGGACAACTCTGGATACAGACATATTCTACCCCCCACCCCAGGATATGTACATTTTTACATTGTTTTCACTCAGAATTTTATAACTATGAAAGTAGGTAGCTTGGCTAATGAAACAAATACTATTAGTTATGTATTTGCCTAATCTCAAAGCGTGCATCTAGTAAACCAAGGTTATTCGAACAAAGACAGCCTGTTAGAAAGAGATGGCAAGACCATATCTCTACAAATTAATTTTTTTTTTTTAATATTTTAATAGACTTTTTGAAAGGCAGTTTCTTCTGCAGCAGCCTTCTACTGCATAGTTTTAACTCATGCCAATCCCAGGATGTGAACATGCAATCTGCTGAATGTAACACAGGCTCAAACAAAGGCTCACTGTATTTTTAGTATGGGTGGCAAAATACTTGCAAAGCAAAGTTAACCATCTAACTTTACACAATAATAAATTTTACTATATAAATCATAAAATCCCAGCAGGATAAATGATCCTACGGAATCATTAATTTTAGCACCATATTTGTAGGAACAAGTAGTAACAGAAAAATACCCCCTTGCAACAAAGAACTTCTCCTTAAAACTTATAAAACAATACCCTTTTTGAACCATTTATACAATAGGAAATGCAGATTCTTGTTAATTCACTGTAGATGATGGGATACAATACTGTTGACTGATAAGGAAGATGTTAAGGGCCTTCTTCTGCATAGACTGCCAATACATTTCCTTCCAGCTGAGACAACAATCGAAGACGCTTAGGACTTTCAAGAATTAGCAAATTGATCTGAAAGCAAACTATGACCCAGTTAGTGATTCAATTCCAAAGCCATTTTTCTATTTACTTACCACCATTTTCATCTGCAGTCCCATCTAATGAGGTTATAGAGAGATTAGTTAGGAGCCATATTGCTACCACCTCCACTCCATTCTTCCTCTGAAGATGAATCCTCTTCTGTTGAACTTCGATGGCATATTTTTGCCAGCTGACCTAAAGAAAATGAAGGAATTAATTAATGCAGAATACTTCAAGTAGAAAATACCTAAAGCCACAGGGAACCTCAAAATCAAAAAGATGCGATGTTATATGGTTTTTTGGGCAAGCAAAGTGAAACAAACAAAAAAAACTATTATATTTCTCACTACGAAACTCAAAATATTATTATTTTAACAGGCAACGAAAGTAGTAAAAATTCTAAAATCTACAGACAAGAACAGCAGAAATCACTAGGTTAAGAAGTTAGGGGATTTCGATGCTTGATTTTGCTTCAATTTCACTGAAATTTAATTTTATTGCTTGAACTTGAGGACTAAAGCAACTGTCCAACATGCTTTTCAGTTTTAGCTCTTAGGAAATGGCTTTTTTTTTCTTTTTTTTTAAAGGAATCTCTGTCTCATGGAAGGCTTAATAAAGCACAATCACCAAAGAAATGTTTGTTTCCATCCCTCCTTGAATATTCTGAAGTTGCTTGCTAATACTTCAGCCACTCTACATTAACTGCTCCAAGCTGCTGTTTATACAGTCATAAATCTGCTGGAGAAAAAAGAATAAATCTACAAATACAAACTTCTGATGATTTTTTTCCAGGTTTTTAAGGTGCAGTTACTATATAATGGGAAAAAAATAAAACAGAAAACCTCCCAAAACAAACCCATAAGTAAATTACCACTTTAGAAGCACTGAGTAATTTGATTTCTTCTCCTTTAAATAAATCATGAGATAGACTTAATTCTTTGAAGTGGCAAGTTATCCTGTGGTTACAAGAAGTGAGTCCAGATAAATCTTTAGGAACTTTTTGTTTGTCTGTTCTGTTTTTTTTGTAAGATAAAAATAAATCTATCCTAGTAAAGAATTTTTTCAACTGATGAGCAGCTTGACATATATAAAAATATTATTGTGTAGTACCTTAGAAGGTGTAAATACCAAGGTTTTGAAGTCATTTAGGTTAGTGTGCTTTCTCAGTGCTAATTTATCTATTTTTGAAGAACTCTTATCTGTGGAGTACAACTAGATCATGAATTATATGCATCATAACACCACAGACATCTGAATGGGCTCAGCAATGAACCATCTTGGATGAAGCCATGTTTACTAGTTCAGGAGCAATAAGCTCAAAGTCTGGAAGCAGCATGGGTTGGAGGAGAGACCTCAGTAACAAGGATAGATGGGTTCACAGTGGCCATGAACTAAGTCAATTAGTTTTCCCTCTTCTATGTTCTCAAAACAGAAAACATGGAAAAGTACAGTGCAAAGACGTTCAGCTATACGTGCAAGTGAATATCAAACTGAGGGGAGCAACCAATACTCTGGAGAGTAGGGCTGTTATCCCAAAGGGTCTCAGCATGTTGTGGAATAAACTGACAGAAACCTCAAACACTGCATCAAAGACAAATCCAGTGTCACACAAATTAGATGAAATAACTCCATACACTGCTACGGGCAGGGAGCGACCTAGCTACCGAAACGGTTTTGTGGAAAAGGATGTAAAAGCCCTGGGGTCTGAGTGTGCAGTGTGCCTTTGTAGTAAAGGTGCAAGACTGCAAGACTGTAGCCAGTATCAGCAGCTGTGAGGCTGCATCTGGAGTATTGGGCTCAGTTTTGGGCTCCCCACTACTAGGCTGACACTGACGAAACTGGTGCAAATCCAACTGAGGGCCACCAAGGTGAATGGAGGCTGGAGCACATGATTTATAAGGAAGGGCTAAGGGAATAGGATTTGTTCAGCCTTGAGAAAAAACTAAGTTCTTGTTGCACTCATCAGAGGCTCAGTGGGTAGATGTAAAGAAAAAAACAGATTCAGAGGCCCATGGTGGTATGATAAGGGGAAGTGGACACAGGGCTGCCTCAGGGAACGTCATGTATAAGGAGAAAATTCTTCACCATGAGGGTGTTCGAACACTGGAACATGTTGTCCATAGAGGCTATGCAACCTCTATCCTTGGAGATATTCAAAATTCAACCAGAAAAGGTCCTAGGCAGCTGATCTGGTCAAAGCTGCTTTGACCACAGCACTGGACTAGGTAACATTTAGATGTTTCTTCCAGCTGGGATTATGCTATGATCCTGTGCACAAAGCAAATCTTTGTCAATATTAGTAAACCAAGTCAGGCTTGAGATGACTTCTGCAAAGAACAACTTGGATCTCTCTGCATTCAAGCCTAGCATTTAGATTCCAGGAAAACTTGTCTAACACAGCATGACACCACCATATGGCTCTTCGTGTCTCGCTGGGCTTTTATCCTCCCATCACAAGCCAAATCCAAGCTGTTTAATTTAGTCACTAGGGTGTTGTGACAACCCATTATCTCAATGTATTATTTGATATAATGGAAGATTTGTGGATTTCCAATAAACAAAAAGTCATAGTATGTATGCATGCATTAAGAAGCAGCACAATAGAATGAACCATGAGCAGAATCGGGTTGGATCCATCGTCAGACTCAAACTGGTTCTTCATGCATGACCAGAATCATACAGGGGGCTGAGATACCCATGCTCTCTTCTGAAGTCAGTCCAAATTCTGAAGAGATCACACTGAAGCAAAGCTTGTAACTCCCTCTAGATATCAGCTGACTCTGTGTGGAAGCACTTGCTATGTACATTCTCCCTAGTGCTTTCTGTCTGAGATGAAGATGTAGGCATACACAAGCAAGTTACTCATGGGCCAACTCATCATGTCTGATGAGTTTTTAAGTTGGATTCTTTATCGTATAAAAACAGTTAATTGCTTCAGGATCTACTTGACTACAGAAATTGTACAGTCATGCCTATAGAGAGCCGTGCCCAAGCTAATATATTCTGCAAGATACAGGCTAGTTTTACACAAATACTGCCACTAAACTGAAGACTAATGTTAAGTGTTTTAGATTCTGGAAATTTCAACTTTCCAGAGTACTGAGGAAAAAAAAAAAAAAGAAAGTAAAGGTCAAATAGGAAAAGTTACTTTAGAGATGAAGTATCTCTAGAACTAGGAGACTAATGATCTAACTGGATTCTGTTACAACTTTTCTGCATGCCTTCACAAAATAAAAGATTCAATATTTCTATGCCTCTCTTGCTCTCTGAATCATAGTATAATTGTGATTTTCTATTAAAAAAATATCAAAATGTTACATCTGTTAAGTTTGTCATCTCTCAAATAGAATTATAAATACCAGAAGGTCTGCCTAAAGCATGAGTGAAGAGAAACTGGATATAGCTTCTTTCAACAGTCATCAGTGTAGACTACAAAATGTCATTACAACCTGAGAAGGTGTTCCAAGAATCTTGGCCTTAAAAATATTCAAGCTGCTGACCTTTAGCAGTCCAACAAAGTGAGCAACATTCATGTTTCAATTTAAGCTTTGAGCATGGAAACAAATGGGTGTTCTGAGAAGAACACCCATTCTGGGTCAGGTCAGTCTTTGCAAGAATGCCTTAAACATTCACTTTAATGAAAGTTAAGGCACATGCACGAAATACACCTTACATTTGTCCTATATTCATGGTGTGACTTTAAAAAGAGGTTACAACTAAAATTTTCGTATCTGGACTTGTAGAAAAAAAACCCACACTACTCAATTTTTCCTCAAACAGCAAGCTAGAAGCTTACGTCTAGTCAAACCTAAACATTTCACCTATATCTGCGATATGAAACTGGTGAGTCACAGCATCAGCTGCACAACTGCACTCGGTCCCAAGATCTGCATAATTTTTTTCAATGCTTTCAACAGAGACACCTCTACAGTTCACATTAGCACACTTGAAAATGGGGGGGGGGGAGGAGGGGAAAGAAGAGGAGGAAGAAAGGATGTGGCAGAAAAGAACACATTAAGAAAAGAAAATCACATATATACCTCCTTTTTGGCCCAGGCTCTTCAATGCTACTGTCCCACCTTTGCGACATTACCAAGCTAAGTTCCATTTCCTCTTTCTCGCGCTGTGGCTCATTTTCTTCATCATCACTGTTCTGAGAATTTCGACAGCTTCCAAGAGAATGATGGTGAGAGAGTGTTTTGTGATGTCCCATCTGATAGCCATCACTCTCCAAACCAGCCAATAGATCAATCATGGCCTCATCAGCACTACTGTTCACTGCAGAAAGAGTCCCCAAAACACAATTTATATTTTTTTCTACTTGTAAATGACTAGTTATACTCTCCTGGTAAAACAAAACAAAACCCTCCACATTTAAAAATCTACTAGCTTGCTACTGTCCAAAGCAAGGTGGCTACAGAAACAAAGCACTTTTCATACCTGTCTTATTTTTACAGTTTTACCATTTGTTGTGTTTTCTAGTTCTTTATCTAGAATACTGACAATCTTTATTTTATTTCTGCCCTTCTGTTCCAACTGTAGTAGGATTTAATGGAAGCACTTCTCTTGGCCTCCACCCTCCTATACCTCCCCTTGTTCAGTAAAGCCTCACTCTCCCCTTTCATTTCAGCATGCGTGCCAGCTTCTGAAGCATCCTTGCCTTCTCTTGCTCTCTCCATTTCAATGGCTGCGCTAAGCTTTGTTGGGCACTTCTCTGTGTTGCTTGAAGACTTTCAATCACTGCATCTCATGAAGGATGGTGCTGATTTTTACTGACTGGTCCTTCTTTCCTTTTGTTATTGCTTAACTTCATCTCCCCTTTCTTGCTACTACAACCTACTCTATTTCTGTGTTCCTTTATTTCACACCAAAAGTTCATCTGATTTCATTCATCCCTTATATCTTATTTTTGATTTGCTTTGTCTGAACTGAGTTTATACTAACTCATGCATGTTTTCTCATTCTTCATTTTTATTTCTTAAGCATCATTCCAAGTCATAATTTTTCTATCACTCTCCTCCTGCTTACCTTTGATTTGACCTCATCATCAATTTATGGTCTCCAGTCTATTAGGCATCTTTGTTACTTCTCTCTCCTTTTCCTCTGGCTGAAGAACTACCAATGTCTATTTTCTTTCCTCAGGAAATATAATGATTTACAGTGATCCTGAGAATCATATAGGTCTCAGTATCTGTGAGGAAGGCATTTTCCAAGCTTTACAAAGGCTTCACAAGACACCACACTATCATTTAGAATGGAAAACATAGCCTTGGCTGGAGTTCTGAATAAAACTTCACTTTCTTTTCTTGCCTTCTTTGCCCTTCATAAGGCCTGTCATTAACCTCCAAACTTGACTTCCCATTAATGTAAACATTATTATAGATTTCACACCAGCAGAAGTAGTGTGTTTCACAGCCCCTATGGCACTTTGACTCTACAAAGGCATAGTAAAGACTAGTCCATGCTATGAAGGAACATGAGAAACTGATGGTAACATGAGACACCAGCCATTAGTAGCCACATGATAAAAAGATAAAAGGAAAGAAAAAGAAACAAAAAAATAAGGCATAAGATTTCCATCTGATTCCCTACCCACTGGAAAAAAATGCTCCTTTCAACCAGCCCTATTTGGTTGAGCAACTCAAACACACAGACACAGGACACATCCATATAATTTTAGCCATTTCTCAACCTCTCGAAATAACCTTTTCACTACAAAAATCAGTGCGTATGTTTGTCAGCTTCCATGTACCTTCTTAGAATATACATAGAATAGCATGAACTATGTACCTTTTGTTTCCCCTATAGTATTTCTACCTGAAGTAACTTTCCATGCAAGTTCCTTTGTAGTGCTATTCTATTATCGTTTTCCCCTCATGCCACTCATGTTTGTTTGCTGTCATGGTCTCTCTCCTTCTCTTTAATATTTTATTGTTCTCATTTCTTTGCTTTCAACCATTCTTTTGTATCCATACATTTTGGGAAATATTTCTTCTGTAATTTGCCTCTCATTATCAGCCTACTATAGCCCAGTATCCCCAGACAGCAGAAATTCTAAAGACAGCCCATGAGCATGTTCTCTACCATTACTGTGAAAAAGACATGGTAACTGCAAGAATTATCACTGACAGACAGTCAAAATCCTGTTTAGTCTAATAGTTTTAGTCCTACAATCCAAGGAGCATAAGGAAGAGTACTACCCTCCAAGAGGCTGCGTTGAGCTGACCCGTCAAGAGGACAGGCTTACTTAACCAGTAAAGCACAGTAGCTTCTACAAACACACTGTACCGGTGACATTATTAGAAAATAAGATGTTTTTGTGGTGGCGGAGGTGAAGTTTCTATTCGCTTGACAAATTCTGTGAGATAAAATACTTCCTTTCACAACCAGTAGGGTAAGAGAGCACAATGAAGACTGTGGAACAATAAAAACAGCCCAGAAGAAAAGACATTTCAATTATACTCACTAAAAACTGTAGTCTGACTCAGTCTTTGAGACAAATGATGAAAACTCTGACTATTCTCCACAATGTTTAAAATTGCTTCTTCATTAATAAGTGCTTCCTCTTCTTTATCAGTATGCATCCTATTAGATTCTTTAAAGGAAAAACAAAAAGCAAAAGGATAAAACTTCAGTCACAGACATCAATACAGTATGAAAGCAAACCACTTAAAATGGATTTTACTATTCAAGTATGTTTCCATTATTTGCTGTAGCAATTTTTAAAACGCTTACTCTAACAACAAAATAAAAGTGAAACTACTCTTCAGAGGTTTTTTCATACTTGACAATCAAATCTTCCTTAGCTTCTGCTAATAGCATATACAGCCAAAGCATGACATAGATTTACGCCTAAGCAATTATGCTATTAAAAATACTCACCTTTGTTCATCTTTTTATCTTTATGCACTTCTACCATATTAGCTGGTGTACACTGAAAGGCTTCAGGAGAAAGTACCTCAGAATGTAGTGTTAGCTCAGCAGAGAACTCCTCTGATCCATTACTGTAGTCCACTGATCCTGACAACGTTCTAGTTAATTGAAAACCAATTTTTAAATGCATATTTAAGGTTTACACAGAATACTATAGTTTATGGCAAATGGCTAAGCACTTACACAGAGAAGTCATTTTGCTTGAGGATTTCTTTAAGTCTCTTCTGAAAATATTTTTCACTCTCTGTTGCTGGCACAAATCCACGGTCTTTAAAATTTAAAAAAGATATGTTAGTCACTTTTACTTGGGCCTACCAACACAGAGGGAGGCTAAAATTCCTAATTCTACTAGGAAATAGCTCAAAGTGGAAGTGTCCGCTAATTTTAAGTGTCAAATTTGAGGGCTGATTTTTCAAGTGTATTTAAAAACTTGAAAATACTTCATCTACTCCCACTGATCTCATTTTCAACTGCAAGTATTAACAGCATCTAAAAATCATGTGGCAATTACATCAAGGTGAGCATCCAAGAAAAGACTACTTAATCAGTGAACAATTTTGAAAATTCTGGTTTATGAAGCCTGAATAGAATTACAGAGAAACACAGGAACAAAAAGCGATCAGAAAGCAGTTTGCCTCAGCCAGAAACCTATCTTTTTCCTTCTTGCAGTCCTCTGACTTGCTTGCCAAATATCATTCATATTTTAAAAGAAACAAGGCCTAGGTTCTACAGAGAATAGTCTTGTTCATTATACAATTAATTTGCAGAGCACAGTCTTCCCTGTGCAATGAATTTTACATAAAAATAAGGAATTTCTCTATCCTTCTATGATTTTCATCTAACATCACCTTAGCTTTATTTCAAAGGAACTGGCCTTATGCATAAACTACCATAGAAAGCTTCAGGATAAGAGATTTAATTTTGCCAGTATTTAAACATTTAAATATTTTCCATCCAGAGCACACAATCTTAATTGTCATCACCATTTATCCTGCAAAATGCTCTGCAGCTAGCTGAATCAAGATGCTTTTAGGCAAAGTTTTGTATCTTACTTTTAAATCTGGAATACACATCCTGGTCAATCAGTAAACTTGGAGCAGCAAAACAGTACACCTAAAAAGCTTTGAAATTTGACACACTGCTTTCAGTTCTAGCTCCTGCTTGTTTCTCATTCAAATTTTTTGATAAACAGCTGCATAATATATGTTTGGTGATGTTTTTATTTTTATTTTTTTACCTTGTGAATCTGGTGTCTTAATCTGAGAAGATTCACATTTCTCTCTCCGTCGCTGCTTCTCATCTTCCCATATAGCTTGCAAACCAGGGTTTCTGCCAATCTGGGCTGAAGTACACAATAACACATGAAGAGAAGTCTGTCAACATGTTGAAATGCATTCTTTCCCCCAGATTTAAAAAAAAAAAAAAAAAAAAAAAAAAGACTTTCCACCTCTTTTGTCATTCTAACCTGTTATTATTTTTACTGCGATTCTTGCCTTACTCAAGGATTCAGTGTTATGCAAGTTATGGCATAAAACTCCTAATTGCTTCTAGAAAATTCTTTAGGTTTTGCTGGTCTTCTCACCAAATTCGTCTGTGTATGTATATGTACTCGTACTTGATATCGGTATTTTACTCATAGGTCTAAAGCCTTCTGTTATACATTAACAAAACCCTTTTTGTGTTGCTTCTGAAAATAAACTATATTCAAAATCTGTTTTCTTCTTTATTTTTTTTTAACTTTAGAAATGTTATACATTAGCAGATCACTAATACTGAAATCTGGAATCTGGACTGTGGCTTAACTAAACTGAACCTAACAAAGAGATGACAATACAGTTGTTTTAAAATATTTTATGGGCAAAGTTATTGATACTTCACCTTCAATATCCAGTTGATTTAAAATGTCAGCAGCTACTGCATCCACCTCCAATTCACAGGTACTTTGTGGCTCAACACCTTTCAACATTAAAGAACTGTGACAACATAAATAACGTCAGTTAATTTTATCAGTATGTTGATTTTAAAACATTCATCATCACTGTTTTTTAACTAACATCTAAAGTATTTCACAGGGGATGAGGATGAGTAAATGAATACAGAATTACCAGTTCTCATCCTCACCTGTGAAGTCTTAAATTAATGGTTATATCCCAATCTAATTAGATGGGGAATTTGTCTCTTCAGTTTAAAGGGATTACACTTTTTCTTTGGTGGGAAGAAGAGAAAGAAGTGGTAAACAATACTAAATACTACAGCATTTATAATAACGTTCTCCTCATCAAATACAGTATGAAATGGTCTGTAGAACTCTCAGCCAACAGACCACCTGTGTTAGCATAACCTTATATCCAGAAGAAGTATCAGGAAGAACTTTCCTTCCTTGTTCACAGTTCAGAGCAATCAAAACAGTGTAAGACTTCCTACTAAGGGAAGTGAAGCAAAAAATGTTTTATTTTTCACAACCTACTTTTTATTTAGAGGGTGGGGCGTGTGCCTGGGGAAAGCCTAGTAAATATGACCTGAGTATTAGCATCCCAAACATAAGCACAACTAGGGATAACTAGCTTGGTAAAGACTTAAAATACAAGAAACAGATTTAAGCTTATTGTATAGTGATCTGATCATCTTCCTTTTCAGTGACATATCTGTTAAGGTCAGTGGCCTTCCACCTGTTGCTGTCAGTGAGCTAAATTTAAAAAGTCCATGGAGAAGGCTAAGAAAGAGAAACCTCTCAGGTTTATGTCAAAGTCTGTTTACCCTTGGCAAACTTTTAGGGAAACAGAGAAAATCCTTCTAATGCTATCTACAACTAAAAAAGGCTATTCTTTAATTAAAATACGATAATCTTTAAGATCCTCTGTCTAGGTTAATTATCTCATTACTTACAACATCTGCATGTATTCTCTAACAACAACAACACAGGCTCAAGAATTTCAGTGTAGAATCTAAGATATAATTCATCAGTATTTCCAATCCTCTCTGTAAGCTCTGAATAGAAGGAAGTATAGTGCAAAGAGGCAGCAGGTGTATTTAAAAGCCAGATAGCCCTGCCGCCTTCTCTGAAAATGAAGTATTAAGCTATCTAGAAAACTGAAAGAAAGGTAAAATTAAACTGCTTAGACATACCGCATATGTTTTAAGAGCAAAATTCTGACGACTTCTCAGAAAACAGCCCATGCAAAGACCTGCCTACAGTCCATGATGTAAGTGAATTGCCAAATGAAGGAATACTTCCAAACACGTGCAACATTTCTTTTGTCTCACTTTCTTCTGGCCCCCAGCTTTCCAGGGTTCCCCCAGGAGAACAATCCTTTCCTCTACAAACTGAGGTCCTACTGCCCAAAGGGCAAAGGCTAAGATATTGTCTTCAAAAGAAGAAAAGGGTGTGGGGAGTGGGATAAATTAAGAGGGCTATCTATAGATAAGGTCTTCTATAGACACATAGGAGCAGCCTCACATTCACAAGCCTTGGTCCTAATGAGGGACCTTAACCACTCCAGTATCTGTTGGAGGGACAACACAGCAGGACATAAGCAATCCAGCAGGTTCCTGGAATGCGTCGGTGATAACTTCCAAGTGACAGAGGAGCCAACAAGGAGAGCTGCCATGCTGGGCCTTGTTCTCACCAACAAGGCTCGTGGGGATTGTGAAGCTCAAGTGCAGTCTTGGCTGCAGTGACTGTGAAATGGAGGAGTTAAAGACCCTTAGGGCATGCATGGATGAACAAGGAGCTCCTAGCCAAACTCAAACAGAAATAGGAGGCCTACAGAGGGTGGAAGCAAGGACAGGCAGCCTGGGAGGGATACAGAGAAATTGTCCGAGCAGCCAGGGATCAGGTTAGGAAAGCTAAAGCCCTGATAGAACTAAATCTGTCTAGGGATGTCAATGGCAACAAAAAAGGCTTCTGTAAGTACATCAGCGATAAAAGGAAAACTAGGGAAAATGTGGGCCCTCACTGGAAGGAAACAGAAAACCTGGTTACCCACAATATGGAAAAGACTGAGGTACTCAATGACTTTTCTGCCTCAGTCTTCACTGGCAAGTGCTCTAGCTTTGCCCAAGATTTCAAGTGCTCAAGCTTTCACCCAAGCTGCAGAAGGCAAAGGCAGAGACTAGGAGAATGAAGAACTGCCCACTGTAGAAGAACACCAGCTTTGGGACCATCTAAAGAACCTGAAGGTTCACACGTCCACGGGACCAGATGAGATGCATCCAAGGGTCCTGAGGGAACTGGTGGATGAAGTTGCTAAGCCACTCTCCATTGTATTTGAGAAGTCAGGGCAGTCCAGTGAACTTCCCACTGACTGTAAAAGGGGAAAATAGGAAGAGCCAGGGAACTACAGGTGAGTCAGTCTCACCTCTGTGCCTGGCAAGACTGTGGAGCAGATCCTTCTGGAAACTATGCTATGGCAGATGGAAAACCAAGAGGTGATTGGTGACAGCCAACATGGCTTCACTAAGGGCAAGTTGTGCCTGACAAATCTGATGGCCTTCTACAACATGGCTACACTGATGGTGGATAAGGAAAAAGCAACTGACCTCACCTATGTGGACTTGTGCAACGTTTGACATTGTCCTGTGTGACACCCTTGTCTCCAAATTGGAGAGACTTGGATTTGATGGACGGACCGTTATCCATCTGATTTGATGGACCACCTGGTGGATAAGGAATTGGATGCATGGTCACACTCAAAGAGTTGTGGTTAATGGCTTGATGTCCAGGTGGAGATCAGTGATGAGTGGTGTTCCTCAGGGGTCAGTATTGGGACCAGCACTGTTCAACACCTTTGTTGTTGGCATGAACAGTGGGATTGAGTGCACCCTCAGCAAGTTTGCTGATAACCCCAAGCAGTGTGGTGCAGTCAACATGCTGGAAGGAAGGGATGCCATTCACAAGGACCATGACAGGCTTGAGAGGTGGGCCTGTGCAAAACTCACAAAGTTCTACAACGCCCAATGCAAAGTCCTGCACTGGGGCCGGGGCAATCCCAAGCACAAATACAGGCTGGTCAGAAAATGGATTGAGAACATGCCTGCAGAGAAGCACTCATGAGGGTGTGGGAGATGCTTGATGAGAAACATAACATGAGCCAGCAATGTGCACTTGCAGCCCAGAAAGCCAACCTAGGAACTACATAAAGATTAAGAAAGGCACTGGAAAACAAATTCTTTTCCTAGTAAGACTGTTAGATCACACTATTATGTAGAGGGAAAACTGAAATTGTTAGGCTATAACTACTTTATTACTCCTGTATATATTTATCAACCTATGAAGAAATATTATCAGTTGAAATATCAACTGCATTTTGCATAATGCAGAAATAGCTTCCTGCATTGCTGGGGAGAACACTGAGACCTTCTAAGTAAATAAGAAAATTATTTTTAAACATAAAAGAATGAAGTTCTGAAACAGTTCATCTTTTCTATTTTATTTAAGTCTCATTTCTATGCACTTACAGCTTGGTAGCTTTGTTTAGGCAAAGAACTGCATGACAAGATGGAAATAAAACCAGTGTTAGAGTTTTAAGCAGAAAATTAAACAAGTCTTAAGTAATCTTAAAATATTGGCATTTATGGGTGTAAAGACAGAGAGCACTGAAAGGAGATATATAGTTATTTGGTCATTGATTCTGTCCATGTATCACAGTAATGCAAAGCTCTAGTTTGGTTGGTCACCTGATGCATAATGTGACTTCTCGGGTAAGGAAAAAATATTCTTCTCCAGTAGGCTGATGGTGTTTTCTGTGATAACCTCAACCTGTCTACAGCAGACTCAGCTTCCAAGAATCATCCTTGCTCTCCTCTTGTATCACATTATAACAAGGGAAATGCTATTGGGAACTGAAACCCTGTATTATACATACTACAAAAATGAGAAACAGAACCAAAATGAAGGATAAGAAAAAAGGAATAGGTATCATGAAAGTAAATTTTTAGAAATTGGTAGACACTTAATATTTTGAAAGAACATCATTTAAAAGCTGAGAGAAAAAGTTTGCAGAATAATTTCTGGGCAGCCATACTTTTAAAATTTGTGATGTCAAGTTTTGCGGTTGCCTTAGTACCATAAATGTAATATTGCAAATTTATTGCATTTTTCTTTTGGTTTTGGTTTTTGCTCTGTTAGAGGAAAAGAATGCAGAGCAGGACATTTCTTTATTTTAAACATCAAAAAGCAGTCCAGCAGAAGCAGTGCAGCACCTATGTAGAATTCATTAATGACTGTAAGATACATATTAACATATGATCACCAATCCCTCCAGTCAGCAGTATTGGTTCAGATCTTTTGTGATAATTAAAAAAATAGATCATAGAACTCCTAAATCAAAGCAGCTCAGACTTCTACCTGAAGCAGACTGCCCATGCCCTAATGCATACATAAGGACTATCCATTGCCATCATTTCCCTTCCCTCCCAGTCACATTATGAATTGAGAAACGAGTCCACAATATGATCAGAATGCACACTTTTCATGTCACATGTCACTGCATCTCCCAATACTCCTAAATCAAATCACATATCCTGAGCAGCTATAAGGCTGCAATTACCAGGTGAGAAGACAGCATGAAAATGCCAGAAAATATCCAGTCTCCTAATTTTCGCCAGTTGAACACATGAACTACTTTAGATGATTAGCAATTATGACTTGGAAGATTCTCAAAGTGATCTGTTCATCACAGATTGCCCTATGGATACATAAGACCAATCATTGGGCTTATACCATATGAAAAAGACAATGTCAATGTAATCTCAAAATCATGGTTTGAGAATCTCACTACTAAAACAAGGTTAGAAAATTAGATTTACCATGTCCCAGCCAACACTTTTCATATCATCTAGGTTTCATTTTGTAAAACAGAACGTAGATAGAATTGTTCACAAGACACAACCTGTAATACACATGTACGAAAGGCAGGCTTAACCGAGGAGGAGCACAGGATTGGAGGCAACCTATCTGTACAAGAATGAAGTTTACTCTGATGAGAAGCAAGATAAATCATGGGTGCTAAACATTGTGTTGCCATGTCTAGACTACTAGAGATATTCAAATTAATTCATTTAAAATTCCCTTTTATACCTGCAGACTATGCTGAAAAATGGAAATACAAATCCATTGTACCTTTGTAACTAAGCTCCAAATCAATTGCCAGGGAAGCTCATGGAGCAGATTATCTTGAGTGTCATCACACGGCACTTACAGGGTAACCAGGCGATCAGGCCCAGGCAGCATGGGTTTATGAAAGGCAGGTCCCGCTTGACGAACCTGACCTCCTTCTATGACAAAGTGACATGCTTAGTGGATGAGGGAAAGGCTGTGGATGTGGTCTACCTTGATTTCAGTAAGGCTTTTGACACCGTTTCCCACAACATTCTCCTGAAGAAACTGGCTGCTCATGGCTTGGACTGGCGTACGCTTCGTTGGGCTAAAAACTGGCTGGATGGCTGGGCCCAAAGAGTCGTGGTGAATGGAATCAAATCCAGTTGGAGGCCGGTCACTAGTGGCGTCCCCCAAGGCTCAGTGCTGGGGCCAGTCCTCTTTCATATCTTTATCGATGATCTGGATGAGGGGATCGAGTGCACCCTCAGTAAGTTTGCAGATGACACCAAGTTAGGTGCGTGTGTCAACCTGCTCGAGGGCAGG
>NW_026109798.1:0-24134 GCF_013377495.2 Cygnus atratus
GGGAGGAGTTGGGCGGGGGGAGGAGTTGGGCCGGGGGAGGAGGCATTGAGAGGTGGGGAGGAGTTGGGAGTGCGGGTGGCTTTAGGGGGGGAGGATTTCTGGAGGAGTTGGGCGGGGGGAGGAGTTGGGCGGGGGGAGGAGTTGGGCGGGGGGAGGAGTTGGGCGGGGGGAGGAGTTGGGCGGGGGGAGGAGTTGGGCGGGGGGAGGAGGCATTGAGAGGTGGGGAGGAGTTGGTAGTACGGGTGGCTTTAGGGGGGGAGGATTTCTGGAGGAGTTGGGCGGGGATTGGGGGAGGAGCTGGGCGGGGATTGGGGGAGGAGCTGGGCGGGGATTGGGGGAGGAGCTGGGCGGGGATTGGGAGGAGGAGTTTGGAGTGAGGGGGGAGGATTTAAGGAGGAGGAGTTGGGGGAGTACCTTGGAATGAGGGGGGAGGAGTTGGGGGTAAGGAGGCGGGGGAGGACTTTGGAGTGAGAGGGGAGCTGTTGGGGGAGCGGTTGGGGGAGGAGGAGTTGGGGGAGGGCTTTGGAGTGAGTGTGGGAGGAGTTAGGGGAGGAGGAGTTGGGGGAGGACTTTGGACTGAGGGGGGAGGAGCTGGAGCTTGGGGGTGGACTTTGGAGTGACGGGGAATGAGCTGCAGGAGGGTTTTTGACTAAGGGCAGGAGGATATGGGGGCGACGCGTTGGGGGCGACGCGTTGGGGGCGACGCGTTGGGGGCAGGGAGCGAGTTTGGGATGGAGTTCAGAGGGGGGAGGAGGCATTGAGATGTATGGAGGAGTTGGGAGTTCGGAAGGCTCTGAGGGGAGAAGGATTTATGTGAGGATTTGTGGGGGAGAATTAGGAGGAGGATTTGGGAGGGAGGAGTTGGGAGGGTGTAGGAGTTGGGGGAGAAGTTGTGAGGGGGGGAGGAGTTGGAATTGTTGGGGGGGGACTTTGGAGTGAGGGGGGAGGAGTTGGGGGAGGACTTTGGAGTGTGGGGGAGGAGGAGGAGACACCCCGCCCCCCGAGGCTACAATTTTCACCCCTCCCCCCACGCAGATGCAACGCTTTTCACTCTACCCCCCGAGGCCACAATTTTGGCCCCTTACCTCGAATCAAACTTTTTCACTGCCCCTTGGCCCCCCCCCTCTTCCAAAGACACCGCTTGTCCACTCCCCAAACCCCCAGCCCCCCATAGGCAACACTGTCTGCCCGACAATGGCCACCGAAAAAACAACCCGAAGACACCCTATTTAAAAAGCCTGTTCATCAGGGACCTTTCCTGTGTCTCTTCCTTTAGAGCTCTGCAAGCTCTAGCCTATTTATTGTTCCCTTCTTTCCGGAGCCACAAGCACAGATGCACAGCAAAAGAGGTGACCCTGTTGCTAAACGCCCTGCTTTACATTCCAACAGCATTTTCAAATTGCAGCCACAATTTCAGAGCCCTGACATTCCCTTGGGTTAGGAAGTGTGAAGCAAGCATGAGCTGAGCTCAGGCTGCAATGTGCATTAACCCCACCCCAACCCCTTTTTGAAGCAAGGTCAGCAGGGAGCTTTCCTGTGTCTCTCTCTTTCCTGCCCAATTATGCTTGGGTACTTCCACCTGCTTACTCAGGCAGAAGAAGTGAAGACTAATTTGGGGATTTCTGCAAGAAAAACGTCTCCTAGTTTCCTTGTTTTCTACAAGCAAAAGGAGGTTGGAGGAGGGAAGCAGTTACCTGTGCGTGGACCACATGGCCAACGTTCTCCTCCTCCTCGTCAGCCAGCAACTGTTGTCAAGAGACCTCCCTCTATGGACAACATTGTTTCTGGGAGTGCAGACTGGAGTTTCGAGTGGAGCGACTCTTCTGAGTCTCTCAGAATCCAGGAACCGACAGGTAGCATTCTCCTTACTGGCCCCATTAAGCAGCATCTCTACAAGACCGAGATTTCCCTTGCGGTAGGACAGCCAAGGATACAGGGAGCGCCGATACTACCATTGCTCGAGTTTGCTACTTGCCACTCCTCTTCCTCCCAGGGCAAGCTCTGGCCTGTTGAGCGTTCCCTTCTTTCCGGAGACAGGAACACAGACGCACAGCAAAAGAGGTGACCCTCCTGCAAAACACCCTGTTTTGCATTCAAACGGCATTTCTAAATTGCAGTAACAATTTTGAGGCCTTGAACTTCCCCGTGCATTAGGAAGTGTGAAGGAAGCATGAACTGTGCTCAGGCTAAATGTGCATTAACCCCACCCCCTAACCCCTCCCCTAACCCCTCCCCCAAGCCCACAACCCCTGGGGTTAGGGGAGGAGTGGAGGGGGGGAGGAGTTGTGGGGGAGGAGGTGGGGGGGAAGAGTGTGAATTGTAGGGGGAGGAGTTGGGGGAGGGAGGACTTTTGGGGGGAGGACTTTGGGATGAGGGGGGAGTATTTTGGGGAGGCGGATTTGGGGAAGGAATTTGGAGTGTTTGGGGAGGAGCTGGTGGAGGACTTTTTTGTCCTCAGTGGGACTTGCCGTTCCTAAAGGTGGTATCAAGGAGACTATAAGCCGGAGTACGAGGCTCACGCCAGAGGTAGGCGACGGCTGTGCACGTGACCTGTGGGGGTCCCAATACTCTCACCCAGGTTTGTCCTCATGGGCATCTGGGGAAAATAAAGAGTGTCACTTGGGCATCTGAGAGTCACAATACTGTCACCCGGGGTGTTCACTTGGGCATCTGGGAATCACAGTACTGTCATCCAGGGTTTTCCTAAGGGGCATCTGGGTTCCAAATACTCTCAACCAGGGCTATCCTCAGGGGCATCTGGGAAACATAAAGAGTGTCACTTGGGCCGCGCACTTGGGTATCTGGGGGTCCAAATACTCTCACTCCGGGTTTTCCTCAGAGGTATCTGCGTAACATAAAGAGGGTCACTTGGCTCTGCACTTGGGCATCTGGGAGTCACAATACTGTCATCCCGGATGGCCTCTGGGACATTTGGGGGTCCTAAGAAGTGTCACCTGGGGATGTGCAGTTGGGCATCTGGGTGTCCAAATACTGTCACCCGGGGTTCTCCTCAGGGACATCGGGGGGACCCAAGAAGTGTCATTTGGGCTGTGCACTTGGGCCTCTGGGGAACCGAAATAATGTCACCCTGGGTTGTCCAAAGACGCATCTGGGGAGACCAAAGAGTGTAACTTGGCCTCTGCAGTTGGACATCTGGGGGTCCAAGTAGTTTCACCTGGGATTTTCAAATCTCAAATTTGGTAACACAGGCTGTGCACTTAGGCATTTGGAAATTTCCAAGAGTGTCAACGGACTTTCACTCCGATAGCCTTGGGGATCCACACTGGTACACTTAGCCTTTCCCTCCGGGGGACATGGGTCACGACCAAGGTCTCTAAGGAGGACAATATAAGCTTATTCCAGTCACGTTCCTCACGTGCTCCCGAGGACAGCCAGGGACGATAGAATTTCCAACCCCTGAGGGCACAGTGCAGACTCCCATGAAAAAAATTTAGAAGAGCCCTGATGTCCCTGAGGCAAATCTGGGATGATAGTATTGTGACTTCCAGATGCCCAACTGCACACCCCAGGTGACACTTCTTGGGACCCGCAGATGCCCCTGAGGAAAACCCCGGGTGACAGTATTTGGATTCCCCAGATGCCGAAGTGCACAGGCCAAGCGCACTCTTTGGGTTCCCGAGATGCCTCTGAGGACATCCCCCAGTGAGAGTCTTTGGACCGCCAGATGCCCCAGTGTACACCCCAGGTGACGTCCGGTTTGACCCGGTGGCTCCGGCAGACAACCCCCTTCGGGACTCCGCGGCTGCCCTTCTGGACAACCCCGCTGACCCCGTTGAGGATCCCGGTTACCCCGGCTGACAAACACCAGAGACTTGCGTGGGGCCCCAGTGGTCCCCTCCCGTCACCGCCGTCGGGCCACCGTGTCTGTGCACTGAGGCGGTCAGCAGGGTGCGGGGGGGGAGTAACTGGTCTTGGTCATCGGGGGTACCTTGGGGGATGGAACAGGGTAAACGAGGGTTTTCCCTCGGGGCACGCGGGGACCAAACCGGTGTCACAGGAGGTTGTCCTCCGGGGGACCTAAGGTTCCCAAGCGGGGGGGGGTGCGTCACTAGGAGGTTGTCTGCCGGAGCCACCGGGTCAAGCAGGAGGCCACGTGGTGCGCGCACTGGGGCATCGGGGGCGGGGGGGGCCCAAATACTGTCACCCGGGGTTGTCCTCAGGGGCATCTGGGGGGTCCCAAGAAGTGTCACCTGGGGTGTGCAGTTGGGCCTCTGTGTTTTCAAATACTGTCACCCGGAGTTTTCCTCAGGGGCATCTGCGGGTTCCAAGAAGTGTCACCTGGCGTGTGCAGTTGAGCATCCGGGAGTCCAAATACTGTCACCCGGGGTTTTACTCAGGGGCATCTGGGGGTCCCAAGAAGTGTCACCTGCGGTGTGCTGTTGGGCATCTGGGAGTCCAAATACTGTTACCCGGGGTTGTTCTCCGGGGCATCTGGGGGTCCCAAGAAGTGTCACCTGGGGTGTGCTGTTGGGCCTCTGTGTTTCCAAATACAGTCACCCGGGATTCTTCCTCAGGGGTATTTGGGGATCCAAGAAGTGTCACCTGGGGTGTGCAGTTGGGCTTCTGGGAGTCCAAATACTGTCACCCGGGTTGTTCTCCGGGGCATCTGGGTGGTTCAAATACTGTCACCCGGGGTTCTCCTCAGGGTCATCTGGGGACCCAAAGAGTGTCACTTTGGGCTCTTCACTTGCTCATCTGGGGTACAACTACTCTCAGCCGCGGGTTCTTCTCCGGGGCATCTCCGGGTCGCAATACTGTCACCCAGGGGTTTCTCCTCAGAGGCATTCTGGTGGTTCCCAAGAAGTGTCACCTGGGGTGTGCAGTTGGGCATCTGGGAGTTCAAATACTGTCACCCGGGGTTTTCCTCAGGGGTAATTGGGGATCCCAAGAAGCTGTCACCTGGGGTGTGCAGTAGGGCTTCTGGGAGTCCAAATACTGTCACCCAGGATTCTCCTCAGGGGTAATTGGGGATCCCAAGAAGTGTCACCTGGGGTGTGCTGTTTGGCATCTGGGAGTCCAAATTCTGTTACCCGGGGTTGTTCTCCGCGGCTTCTGGGTATCCAAATACTCTCACCCGCGGTTGTTCTCCGAGGCATCTCCGGGTGGCAATACTCTCAGCCACGGGGTTGTCCTCAGGGGCATCTGGGGACCCAAAGATTGTCACTTGGGCTCTTCACTTGCTCATCTGCGGGTAAAACACTCTCACCCGGGGTTGTTCTCCGGGGCCTCTGCGGGTCCCAATACTGTCACCCGGGGTTTTCCTCAGAGGCATTTGGGGTTCCCAAGAAGTGTCACCTGGGGCGTGCAGTTGGGCATCTGGGAGTCCAAATACTGTCACCCGGGGTTCTCCTCAGGGGCATTTGGGGTTCCCAAGAAGTGTCACCTGGGGCGTGCAGTTGGACACCTGGGAGTCCAAATACTGTCACCCGGGGTTTTCCTCAGAGGCATCTGAGGGTCCCAAGAAGTGTCACCTGGGGTGTGCTGTTTGGCATCTGGGAGTCCAAATACTGTCACCCGGGATACTCCTCAGGGGTAATTGGGGATCCCAAGAAGTGTCACCTGGGGCGTGCAGTTGGACACCTGGGAGTCCAAATACTGTCACCCGGGGTTTTCCTCAGAGGCATCTGAGGGTCCCAAGAAGTGTCACCTGGGGTGTGCTGTTTGGCATCTGGGAGTCCAAATACTGTCACCCGGGATTCTCCTCAGGGGTAATTGGGGATCCCAAGACGTGTCACCTGGGGCGTGCAGTTGGGCATCTGGGAGTCCAAATACTGTCACCCGGGGTTTTCCTCAGGGGCATCTGTGGGTCCCAAGAAGTGTCACCTGGGGTGTGCAGTTGGGCATCTGGGAGTCCAAATACTGTCACCCGGGGTTGTCCTCAGGGGCATTTGGGGTTCCCAAGAAGTGTCACCTGGGGCGTGCAGAAAGGCATCTGGGAGTCCAAATACTGTCACCCGGGGTTTTCCTCAGAGGCATCTGAGGGTCCCAAGAAGTGTCACCTGGGGTGTGCAGTTGGGCATCTGGGAGTCCAAATACTGTCACCCGGGGTTTTCCTCAGGGGCATCTGGGGATCCCAAGAAGTGTCACCTGGGTTGTGCAGTTGGGCATCTGGGGGTTCAAAAACTGTCACCCGGGATTCTCCTCAGGGGTATTTGGGGATCCCAAGAAGTGTCACCTGGGGTGTGCAGTTGGGCTTCTGGGAGTCCAAATACTGTTACCCGGGGTTCTCCTCAGGGGCATCTGGGGGTCCCAAGAAGTGTCACCTGGGGTGTGCTGTTTGGCATCTGGGAGTCCAAATACTGTCACCCGGGGTTTTCCTCAGAGGCATCTGAGGGTCCCAAGAAGTGTCACCTGGGGTGTGCAGTTGGGCATCTGGGAGTCCAAATACTGTCACCCGGGGTTTTCCTCAGGGGCATCTGGGGATCCCAAGAAGTGTCACCTGGGTTGTGCAGTTGGGCATCTGGGGGTTCAAAAACTGTCACCCGGGATTCTCCTCAGGGGTATTTGGGGATCCCAAGAAGTGTCACCTGGGGTGTGCAGTTGGGCTTCTGGAGTCCAAATACTGTTACCCGGGGTTGTTCTCCGCGGCTTCTGGGGGTTCAAATACTGTCACCCCGGGTTCTCCTCGGGGCATCTGGGGGTCCCAAGAAGTGTCACCTGGGGTGTGCTGTTTGGCATCTGGGAGTCCAAATACTGTCACCCGGGGTTCTCCTCAGGGGTAATTGGGGATCCCAATAAGTGTCACCTGGGGTGTGCAGTTGGGCATCTGGGAGTCCAAATACTGTCACCCGGGGTTTTCCTCAGGGGCATCTGGGGGTCCCAAGAAGTGTCACCTGGGGTGTGCAGTTGGGCATCTGGGAGTCCAAATACTGTCACCCGGGGTTGTCCTCAGGGGCATCTGGGGATCCCAAGAAGTGTCACCTGGGGTGTGCTGTTTGGCATCTGGGAGTCCAAATACTGTCACCCGGGGTTTTTCCTCAGGGGCATCTGGGGTTCCCAAGAAGTTTCACCTGGGGTGTGCAGTTGGGCTTCTGGGAGTCCAAATACTGTCACCCGGGGTTCTCCTCAGGGGCATCTTAGGTTCCCAAGAAGTGTCACCTGGGGCGTGCAGTAAGGCATCTGGGAGTCCAAATACTGTCACCCGGGGTTTTCCTCAGGGGCATCTGGGGGTCCCAAGAAGTGTCACCTGGGGTGTGCTGTTTGGCATCTGGGAGTCCAAATTCTGTTACCCGGGGTTGTTCTCCGCGGCTTCTGGGTATCCAAATACTCTCACCCGCGGTTGTTCTCCGAGGCATCTCCGGGTGGCAATACTCTCAGCCACGGGGTTGTCCTCAGGGGCATCTGGGGACCCAAAGATTGTCACTTGGGCTCTTCACTTGCTCATCTGCGGGTAAAACACTCTCACCCGGGGTTGTTCTCCGGGGCCTCTGCGGGTCCCAATACTGTCACCGGCGGTTCTCCTCAGGGGTATTTGGGGATCCCAATAAGTGTCACCTGGGGTGTGCAGTTGGGCATCTGGGAGTCCAAATACTGTCACCCGGGGATCTCCTCAGGGGCATCTGGGGTTCCCAAGAAGTGTCACCTGGGGTGTGCAGTTGGGCATCTGGGAGTCCAAATACTGTCACCCGGGGTTGTCCTCAGGGGCATCTGGGGATCCCAAGAAGTGTCACCTGGGGTGTGCTGTTTGGCATCTGGGAGTCCAAATACTGTCACCCGGGGTTGTCCTCAGGGGCATCTGCGGGTCCCAAGAAGTGTCACCTGGGGTGTGCAGTTGGGCATCTGGGTGTCCAAATACTGTCACCCGGGATTTTCCTCACGGGCATCTGCGGGTCCCAAGAAGTGTCACCTGGGGTGTGCAGTTGGGCATCTGGGTGTCCAAATTCTGTCACCCGGCGGTTCTCCTCAGGGGCATCTGGGGATCCCAAGAAATGTCACCTGGGGTGTGCAGTTGGGCATCTGTGTTTTCAAATACTGGCACCCGTTTTTTTTCCTCAGGGGCACCTTGGGACCCAAGAATGTCATTTTGGCCTCTGCACTTGTGCATCTGGGAGTCCAAATACTCTCACTTGCGGTTGTTCTCAGGGGTATTTGGGGAATCCCAAGAAGTGTCACCTGGGTTGTGCAGTTGGGCATCTGGGAGTCCAAATACTGTCACCCGGGGTTCTCCTCAGGGGCATCTTAGGTTCCCAAGAAGTGTCACCTGGGGCGTGCAGTAAGGCATCTGGGTGTCCAAATACTGTCACCCGGGGTTTTCCTCAGGGGCATCTGGGGATCCCAAGAAGTGTCACCTGGGGTGTGCAGTTGGGCATCTGGGAGACCAAATACTGTCACCTGGGATTCTCCTCAGGGGTATTTGGGGATCCCAAGTAGTGTCACCTGGGGTGTGCAGTTGGGCATCTGGGAGTCACAATACTTTCACCCGGGCTTTTCCTCAGGGTCATCTGGGGAGCCAAAGTGTGTCACTTGGGCTCTTCACTTGCTCATCTGCGGGTAAAACACTCTCACCCGGGGTTGTCGTCCGGGGCATCTGCGGGTCTAAATACTGTCACCCAGGGGTTTCTCCTCAGGGGCATCTGGGGATCCCAAGAAGCGTAAACTGGGTTGTGCGGCTGGGCTTCTGGGAGTCCAACTACTGTTACCCGGGGTTGTTCTCCGGGGCATCTGGGGGTTCAAATACTGTCAACACGGATTCTCCTCGGGGCATCTGGGGTTCCAAGAAGTGTCACCTGGGGTGTGCTGTTTGGCGTCTGGGAGTCCAAATACTGTCACCCGGGATTCTCCTCAGGGGCATCTGGGGATCCCAAGAAGTGTCACCTGGGGTGTGCTGTTGGGCATCTGGGAGTCCAAATACTGTCACCCGGGATTCTCCTCAGGGGCATCTGGGGGTCCCAAGAAGTGTCACCTGGGGTGTGCAGTTGGGCATCTGGGAGTCCAAATACTGTCACCCGGGGTTTTCCTCAGGGGCATCTGCGGGTCCCAAGAAGTGTCACCTGGGTTGTGCAGTTGGACACCTGGGAGTCCAAATACAGTCACCCGGGTTCTCCTCAGGGGCATCTGGGGAACCCAAGAAGTGTCACCTGGGGTTTGCAGTTGGACACCTGGGAGTCCAAATACTGTCACCCGGGTTCTCCTCAGGGGTCTTTGGGGATCCCAAGAAGTGTCACCTGGGGTTTGCAGTTGGGCATCTGGGAGTCCAAATACTGTCACCCGGGGTTTTCCTCAGGGGCATCTGGGGTTCCCAAGAAGTGTCACCTGGGGTGTGCAGTTGGACACCTGGGAGTCCAAATACTGTCACCCGGGTTCTCCTCAGGGGTCTTTGGGGATCCCAAGAAGTGTCACCTGGGGTTTGCAGTTGGACACCTGGGAGTCCAAATACTGTCACCCGGGTTCTCCTCAGGGGTCTTTGGGGATCCCAAGAAGTGTCACCTGGGTTGTGCAGTTGGACACCTGGGAGTCCAAATACAGTCACCCGGGTTCTCCTCAGGGGCATCTGGGGAACCCAAGAAGTGTCACTTGGGGTGTGCAGTTGGGCATCTGGGAGTCCAAATACTGTCACCCGGGGTTTTCCTCAGGGGCATCTGGGGGTCCCAAGAAGTGTCACCTGGGGTGTGCAGTTGGGCATCTCGGAGTCCAAATACTGTCACCCGGGGTTGTTCTCCGGGGCATCTGGGTGTCCAAATTCTGTCACCCGGCTGTTCTCCTCAGGGGCATCTGGGGATCCCAAGAAGTGTCACCTGGGTTGTGCAGTTGGGCATCTGGGGGTTGAAAAACTGTCACCCGGGATTCTCCTCAGGGGCATCTGGGGGGTCCCAAAAAGTGTCACCTGGGGTGTGCAGTTGGGCTTCTGGGAGTCCAAATTCTGTTACCCGGGGTTGTTCTCCGGGGCATCTGCGGGTCGAAATACTGTCACCCGGGGTTTTCCTCAGGGGCATCTGTGGGTCCCAAGAAGTGTCACCTGGGGTGTGCAGTTGGGCATCTGGGAGTCCAAATACTGTCACCCGGGGTTTTCCTCAGGGGCATTTGGGGTTCCCAAGAAGTGTCACCTGGGGCGTGCAGAAAGGCATCTGGGAGTCCAAATACTGTCACCCGGGGTTTTCCTCAGAGGCATCTGAGGGTCCCAAGAAGTGTCACCAGGGGTGTGCAGTTGGGCATCTGGGAGTCCAAATACTGTCACCCGGGGTTTTCCTCAGGGGCATCTGGGGATCCCAAGAAGTGTCACCTGGGTTGTGCAGTTGGGCATCTGGGGGTTCAAAAACTGTCACCCGGGATTCTCCTCAGGGGTATTTGGGGATCCCAAGAAGTGTCACCTGGGGTGTGCAGTTGGGCTTCTGGGAGTCCAAATTCTGTTACCCGGGGTTGTTCTCCGCGGCTTCTGGGGGTTCAAATACTGTCACCCCGGGTTCTCCTCGGGGCATCTGGGGGTCCCAAGAAGTGTCACCTGGGGTGTGCTGTTTGGCATCTGGGAGTCCAAATACTGTCACCCGGGGTTTTCCTCAGAGGCATCTGAGGGTCCCAAGAAGTGTCACCTGGGGTGTGCAGTTGGGCATCTGGGAGTCCAAATACTGTCACCCGGGGTTTTCCTCAGGGGCATCTGGGGATCCCAAGAAGTGTCACCTGGGTTGTGCAGTTGGGCATCTGGGGGTTCAAAAACTGTCACCCGGGATTCTCCTCAGGGGTATTTGGGGATCCCAAGAAGTGTCACCTGGGGTGTGCAGTTGGGCTTCTGGGAGTCCAAATACTGTTACCCGGGGTTGTTCTCCGCGGCTTCTGGGGGTTCAAATACTGTCAACCCGGGTTCTCCTCGGGGCATCTGGGTGTCCCAAGAAGTGTCACCTGGGGTGTGCCGTTTGGCATCTGGGAGTCCAAATACTGTCACCCGGGGTTCTCCTCAGGGGTAATTGGGGATCCCAATAAGTGTCACCTGGGGTGTGCAGTTGGGCATCTGGGAGTCCAAATACTGTCACCCGGGGTTCTCCTCAGGGGCATCTGGGGACCCAAGAAGTGTCACCTGGGGTGTGCAGTTGGGCATCTGGGAGTCCAAATACTGTCACCCGGGGTTGTCCTCAGGGGCATCTGGGGATCCCAAGAAGTGTCACCTGGGGTGTGCTGTTTGGCATCTGGGAGTCCAAATACTGTCACCCGGGGTTTTCCTCAGGGGCATCTGGGGTTCCCAAGAAGTTTCACCTGGGGTGTGCAGTTGGGCTTCTGGGAGTCCAAATACTGTCACCCGGGGTTCTCCTCAGGGGCATCTTAGGTTCCCAAGAAGTGTCACCTGGGGCGTGCAGTAAGGCATCTGGGAGTCCAAATACTGTCACCCGGGGTTTTCCTCAGGGGCATCTGGGGGTCCCAAGAAGTGTCACCTGGGGTGTGCTGTTTGGCATCTGGGAGTCCAAATTCTGTTACCCGGGGTTGTTCTCCGCGGCTTCTGGGTATCCAAATACTCTCACCCGCGGTTGTTCTCCGAGGCATCTCCGGGTGGCAATACTCTCAGCCACGGGGTTGTCCTCAGGGGCATCTGGGGACCCAAAGATTGTCACTTGGGCTCTTCACTTGCTCATCTGCGGGTAAAACACTCTCACCCGGGGTTGTTCTCCGGGGCCTCTGCGGGTCCCAATACTGTCACCGGCGGTTCTCCTCAGGGGTATTTGGGGATCCCAATAAGTGTCACCTGGGGTGTGCAGTTGGGCATCTGGGAGTCCAAATACTGTCACCCGGGGATCTCCTCAGGGGCATCTGGGGTTCCCAAGAAGTGTCACCTGGGGTGTGCAGTTGGGCATCTGGGAGTCCAAATACTGTCACCCGGGGTTGTCCTCAGGGGCATCTGGGGATCCCAAGAAGTGTCACCTGGGGTGCGCTGTTTGGCATCTGGGAGTCCAAATACTGTCACCCGGGGTTGTCCTCAGGGGCATCTGCGGGTCCCAAGAAGTGTCACCTGGGGTGTGCAGTTGGGCATCTGGGTGTCCAAATACTGTCACCCGGGGTTTTCCTCACGGGCATCTGCGGGTCCCAAGAAGTGTCACCTGGGGTGTGCAGTTGGGCATCTGGGTGTCCAAATTCTGTCACCCGGCGGTTCTCCTCAGGGGCATCTGGGGATCCCAAGAAATGTCACCTGGGGTGTGCAGTTGGGCATCTGTGTTTTCAAATACTGGCACCCGTTTTTTTTCCTCAGGGGCACCTTGGGACCCAAGAATGTCATTTTGGCCTCTGCACTTGTGCATCTGGGAGTCCAAATACTCTCACTTGCGGTTGTTCTCAGGGGTATTTGGGGAATCCCAAGAAGTGTCACCTGGGTTGTGCAGTTGGGCATCTGGGAGTCCAAATACTGTCACCCGGGGTTCTCCTCAGGGGCATCTTAGGTTCCCAAGAAGTGTCACCTGGGGCGTGCAGTAAGGCATCTGGGTGTCCAAATACTGTCACCCGGGGTTTTCCTCAGGGGCATCTGGGGATCCCAAGAAGTGTCACCTGGGGTGTGCAGTTGGGCATCTGGGAGACCAAATACTGTCACCTGGGATTCTCCTCAGGGGTATTTGGGGATCCCAAGTAGTGTCACCTGGGGTGTGCAGTTGGGCATCTGGGAGTCACAATACTTTCACCCGGGCTTTTCCTCAGGGTCATCTGGGGAGCCAAAGTGTGTCACTTGGGCTCTTCACTTGCTCATCTGCGGGTAAAACACTCTCACCCGGGGTTGTCGTCCGGGGCATCTGCGGGTCTAAATACTGTCACCCAGGGGTTTCTCCTCAGGGGCATCTGGGGATCCCAAGAAGCGTAAACTGGGTTGTGCGGTTGGGCTTCTGGGAGTCCAACTACTGTTACCCGGGGTTGTTCTCCGGGGCATCTGGGGGTTCAAATACTGTCAACACGGATTCTCCTCGGGGCATCTGGGGGTTCCAAGAAGTGTCACCTGGGGTGTGCTGTTTGGCGTCTGGGAGTCCAAATACTGTCACCCGGGATTCTCCTCAGGGGCATCTGGGGATCCCAAGAAGTGTCACCTGGGGTGTGCAGTTGGGCATCTGGGAGTCCAAATACTGTCACCCGGGATTCTCCTCAGGGGCATCTGGGGGTCCCAAGAAGTGTCACCTGGGGTGTGCTGTTTGGCATCTGGGAGTCCAAATACTGTCACCCGGGATTCTCCTCAGGGGTAATTGGGGATCCCAAGAAGTGTCACCTGGGGTGTGCAGTTGGGCATCTGGGAGTCCAAATACTGTCACCCGGGGTTTTCCTCAGGGGCATCTGCGGGTCCCAAGAAGTGTCACCTGGGTTGTGCAGTTGGACACCTGGGAGTCCAAATACAGTCACCCGGGTTCTCCTCAGGGGCATCTGGGGAACCCAAGAAGTGTCACCTGGGGTTTGCAGTTGGACACCTGGGAGTCCAAATACTGTCACCCGGGTTCTCCTCAGGGGTCTTTGGGGATCCCAAGAAGTGTCACCTGGGGTTTGCAGTTGGGCATCTGGGAGTCCAAATACTGTCACCCGGGGTTTTCCTCAGGGGCATCTGGGGTTCCCAAGAAGTGTCACCTGGGGTGTGCAGTTGGACACCTGGGAGTCCAAATACAGTCACCCGGGTTCTCCTCAGGGGCATCTGGGGAACCCAAGAAGTGTCACTTGGGGTGTGCAGTTGGGCATCTGGGAGTCCAAATACTGTCACCCGGGTTCTCCTCAGGGGTCTTTGGGGATCCCAAGAAGTGTCACCTGGGTTGTGCAGTTGGACACCTGGGAGTCCAAATACAGTCACCCGGGTTCTCCTCAGGGGCATCTGGGGAACCCAAGAAGTGTCACTTGGGGTGTGCAGTTGGGCATCTGGGAGTCCAAATACTGTCACCCGGGGTTTTCCTCAGGGCCATCTGGGGGTCCCAAGAAGTGTCACCTGGGGTGTGCAGTTGGGCATCTCGGAGTCCAAATACTGTCACCCGGGGTTGTTCTCCGGGGCATCTGGGTGTCCAAATTCTGTCACCCGGCGGTTCTCCTCAGGGGCATCTGGGGATCCCAAGAAGTGTCACCTGGGTTGTGCAGTTGGGCATCTGGGGGTTGAAAAACTGTCACCCGGGATTCTCCTCAGGGGCATCTGGGGGGGTCCCAAAAAGTGTCACCTGGGGTGTGCAGTTGGGCTTCTGGGAGTCCAAATTCTGTTACCCGGGGTTGTTCTCCGGGGCATCTGCGGGTCGAAATACTGTCACCCGGGGTTTTCCTCAGGGGCATCTGTGGGTCCCAAGAAGTGTCACCTGGGGTGTGCAGTTGGGCATCTGGGAGTCCAAATACTGTCACCCGGGGTTTTCCTCAGGGGCATTTGGGGTTCCCAAGAAGTGTCACCTGGGGCGTGCAGAAAGGCATCTGGGAGTCCAAATACTGTCACCCGGGGTTTTCCTCAGAGGCATCTGAGGGTCCCAAGAAGTGTCACCAGGGGTGTGCAGTTGGGCATCTGGTAGTCCAAATACTGTCACCCGGGGTTTTCCTCAGGGGCATCTGGGGATCCCAAGAAGTGTCACCTGGGTTGTGCAGTTGGGCATCTGGGGGTTCAAAAACTGTCACCCGGGATTCTCCTCAGGGGTATTTGGGGATCCCAAGAAGTGTCACCTGGGGTGTGCAGTTGGGCTTCTGGGAGTCCAAATTCTGTTACCCGGGGTTGTTCTCCGCGGCTTCTGGGGGTTCAAATACTGTCACCCCGGGTTCTCCTCGGGGCATCTGGGGGTCCCAAGAAGTGTCACCTGGGGTGTGCTCTTTGGCATCTGGGAGTCCAAATACTGTCACCCGGGATTCTCCTCAGGGGCATCTCGGGATCCCAAGAAGTGTCACCTGGGGTGCGCAGTTGGGCATCTGGGAGTCCAAATACTGTCACCCGGGGTTTTCCTCCGGGGCATCTGCGGGTCCCAAGAAGTGTCACCTGGGGTGTGCAGTTGGGCATCTCGGAGTCCAAATACTGTCACCCGGGGTTCTCCTCAGGGTCATCTGAGGGTCCCAAGAAGTGTCACCTGGGCTCTGCAGTTGCGCATCTCGTAGTCAGAATACTCTCATCCCAGATTTGCCTGAGGGCCATCGGTGCTCTTCTAAATTTTTTCCACCGGGAGTCTGCTCTCTGCCCTCAGGGTATGGAAATTGTAACTTCCCTGGCTGTCCTCCGCAGCACTTGATTATCGTGAATGGATTAAGCTTATATTGTTCTCCTTAGTGACCTTCGTCGTGACCCATTTGCCCGGGTGGAAAAAGCTAAGTGTACCAGTGTGGATTCCCAAGGGTATCGGAGTGTAAGTTTGTTGACACTCTTGGAAATTTCCAGATGCCCAAGTGCACACCCCAGATGACACTTCTTGGGATCCCCAGATGCCCCTGAGGAGAATCCCGGGTGACAGTATTTGGACTCCCAGATGCCAAACAGCACATCCCAGGTGACACTTCTTGGGACCCCCCAGATGCCCCGAGGAGAATCCGTGGTGACAGTATTTGAACCCCCAGATGCCCCGGAGAACAAGCCCGGGTAAGAGTGTTTGGACTCCCAGAAGCCCAACTGCACACCCCAGGTGACACTTCTTGGGACCCGCAGATGCCCCTGAGGAAAACCCCGGGTGACAGTATTTGGACTCCCAGATGCCCAACTGCAAACCCCAGGTGACACTTCTTGGGTTCCCCAGATGCCCCTGAGGAGAACCCGGGTGACAGTATTTGGACTCCCAGGTGTCCAACTGCACACCCCAGGTGACACTTCTTGGGTTCCCCAAAGACCCCTGAGGAGAACCCGGGTGACAGTATTTGGACATCCAGATGCCCCGGAGAACAACCCCGGGTAACAGTATTTGGACACCCAGATGCCAAACTGCACACCCCAGGTGACACTTCTTGGGACCCCCAGATGCCCCTGAGGAAAACCCCGGGTGACAGTATTTGGACTCCGAGATGCCCAACTGCACACCCCAGGTGACACTTCTTGGGATCCCCAGATGCCCCTGAGGACAACCCCGAGTGAGAGTATTTGGACTCCCAGATGCCCAACAGCACACCCCAGGTGACACTTCTTGGGACCACCAGATGCCCCTGAGGACAACCCCCTGGGTGACAGTATTTCGACCCGTAGATGCCCCGGAGAACAACCGCGGGTGACAGTATTGTACCCCAGATGACCAAGTGAAGAGCCGAAATGACACTCTTTGGGTCCCCAGACGACCCTGAGGAGAACCCTGGTTGACAGTATTTGAACCCCCAAATGCCCCGGAGAACAACCCCGGGTGACAGTATTTGGACTCCGAGATGCCCAACTGCACACCCCAGGTGACACTTCTTGGGACCCCCAGATGCCCCTGAGGAAAAGCCCGGGTGACAGTATTTGGACACCCAGATGCCCCGGAGAACAACCCCGGGTAACAGTATTTGGACTCCCAGATGCCCAACTGCACACCCCAGGTGACACTTCTTGGGACCCCCAGATGCCCCTGAGGAAAACCCCGGGTGACAGTATTTGGACTCCCAGATGCCAAACTGCACACCCCAGGTGACACTTCTTGGGACCCGCAGGTGCCCCTGAGGAAAACCCCGGGTGACAGTATTTGGACTCCCAGATGCCCAACTGCACACCCCAGGTGACACTTCTTGGGACCCGCAGGTGCCCCTGAGGAGAACCCCGGGTGACAGTATTTGGACTCCCAGATGCCCAACTGCACACCCCAAGTGACACTTCTTGGGACCCGCAGGTGCCCCTGAGGAAAAACCCGGTGAAAGTATTTGGACTCCCAGATGCCCAGCTGCACACCCCAGGTGACACTTCTTGGGACCACCAGATGCCCCTGAGGACAACCCCGAGTGAGAGTATTTGGACACCCAGATGCCCAACTGCACATTCCAGGTGACACTTCTTGGGACCACCAAATGCCCCTGAGGAGAACCCCCTGGGTGACAGTATTTCGACCCGTAGATGCCCCGGAGAACAACCGCGGGTGACAGTATTGTACCCCAGATGACCAAGTGAAGAGCCGAAATGACACTCTTTGGGTCCCCAGACGACCCTGAGGAGAACCCTGGTTGACAGTATTTGAACCCCCAAATGCCCCGGAGAACAACCCCGGGTGACAGTATTTGGACTCCCAGATGCGCAACTGCACACCCCAGGTGACACTTCTTGGGACCACCAGATGCCCCTGAGGAGAACCCCCTGGGTGACGGTATTTGGACACCCAGATGCCCCGGAGAACAACCCCGGGTAAGAGTATTTGGACTCCCAGAAGCCCAACTGCACAGGCCAGGTGACACTACTTGTGATCCCCAAATACCCCTGAGAAGAATCCCGGGTGACAGTATTTGGACTCCCAGATGCCCAACTGCACACCCATGTGACACTTCTTGGGACCCCCAGATGCCCCTGAGGAGAACCCCGGGTGACAGTATTTGGACTCCCAGATGCCCAACTGCACACCTCAGGTGACACTTCTTGGAACCCGCAGATGCCCCTGAGGAAAACCCCGGGTGACAGTATTTGAAAACACAGAAGCCCAACTGCACACCCCAGGTGACACTTCTTGGGACCCCCAGATGCCCCTGAGGACAACCCCGGGTGACAGTATTTCGACCCGGAGATGCCCCGGAGAACAACCCCGGGTAACAGTATTTGGACTCCCAGATGCCCAACTGCACAGCCCAGGTGAAACTACTTGGGATCCCCCCAGATGCCCCTGAGGAAAACCCCGGGTGACAGTATTTGGACTCCCAGATGCCCTACTGCACACCCCAGGTGACACTTCTTGGGACCCCCAGATGCCCCTGAGGAAAACCCCGGGTGACAGTATTTGGACTCCCAGATGCCCAACTGCACACCCCAGGTGACACTTCTTGGGATCCCCAGATGCCCCTGAGGAAAACCCCGGGTGACAGTATTTGGACTCCCAGATGCCCAACTGCACACCCCAAGTGACACTTCTTGGGACCCGCACGTGCCCCTGAGGAAAACCCGGTGAAAGTATTTGGACTCCCAGATGCCCAGCTGCACACCCCAGGTGACACTTCTTGGGTCCCCAGATGACCCTGAGGAAAAACCCGGGTGACAGTATTTGGACATCCAGATGCCCCGGAGAACAACCCCGGGTAACAGTATTTGGACTCCCAGATGCCCAACAGCACACCCCAGGTGACACTTCTTGGGACCACCAGATGCCCCTGAGGAAAACCCCGGGTGAGAGTATTTGGACACCCAGATGCCCAACTGCACCTTCCAGGTGACACTTCTTGGGACCACCAGATGCCCCTGAGGAGAACCCCCTGTGTGACAATATTTCGACCCGGAGATGCCCCGGAGAACAACCGCGCGTGAGAGTATTGTACCCCAGATGACCAAGTGAAGAGCCCAAATGACACTCTTTGGGTCCCCAGATGACCCTGACGAGAATCCCGGGTGACAGTATTTGAACCCCCAGATGCCCCGGAGAACAACGCCGGGTAACAGTATTTGGACTCCCAGATGCCCAACTGCACACCCCAGGTGGCACTTTTTGGGACCCGCAGGTGCCCCTGAGGAAAACCCCGGGTGACAGTATTTGGACTCCCAGATGCCCAACAGCACACCCCAGTTGACACTTCTAGGGACCCCCAGATGCCCCTGAGGAAAACCCCGGGTGACAGTATTTGGACTCCCAGATGCCCAACTGCACACCCCAGGTGGAACTTTTTGGGACCCGCAGGTGCCCCTGAGGAAAACCCCGGGTGACAGTATTTGGACTCCCAGATGCCCAACTGCACACCCCAGTTGACACTTCTAGGGACCCCCAGATGCCCCTGAGGAGAACCCCGGGTGACTGTATTTGGACTCCCAGATGCCCAACTGCGCACCCCAGGTGACACTTCTTGGGATCCCCAGATGCCCCTGAGGAGAACCCCGGGTGACTGTATTTGGACTCCCAGGTGCCCAACTGCACGCCCCAGGTGACACTTCTTGGGATCCCCAGATGCCCCTGAGGACAACCCCGAGTGAGAGTATTCGGACACCCAGATGCCCAACTGCACCTTCCAGGTGACACTTCTTGGGACCACCAGATGCCCCTGAGGAGAACCCCCTGGGTGACAGTATTTCGACCCGTAGATGCCCCGGAGAACAACCGCGGGTGACAGTATTGTACCCCAGATGACCAAGTGAAGAGCCGAAATGACACTCTTTGGGTCCCCAGACGACCCTGAGGAGAACCCTGGTTGACAGTATTTGAACCCCCAGATGCCCCGGAGAACAACCCCGGGTAACAGTATTTGGACTCCCAGAAGCCCAAATACACGCTACAGGTGACACTTCTTGGGATCCCCAAATACCCCTGAGGAGAATCCCGGGTGACTGTATTTGGACTCCCAGATGCCCAACTGCACACCCCATGTGACACTTCTTGTGTCCCCAGATGACCCTGAGGAGAACCCCGGGTGACGGTATTTGGACACCCAGATGCCCCGGAGAACAACCCCTGGTAAGAGTATTTGGACTCCCAGAAGCCCAACTGCACACCCCAGGTGACACTTCTTGGGATCCCCAAATACCCCTGAGGAGAATCCCGGGTGACAGTTTTTGAACCCCCAGATGCCCAACAGCACACCCCAGGTGACACTTCTTGGGATCCCCAATTACCCCTGAGGAAAACCCCGGGTGACAGTATTTGGTCTCCCAGATGCTCAACTGCACGCGCCAGGTGACACTTCTTGGGTCCCCAGATGACCCTGAGGAGAACCCCCTGGGTGACAGTATTTCGACCCGCAGATGCCCCGGAGAACAACCCCGGGTGAGAGTGTTTTACCCGCAGATGAGCAAGTTAAGAGCCCAAGTGACACTCTTTGGGTCCCCAGATGACCCTGAGGAGAACCCCGGGTGACAGTATTTGAAAACACAGAAGCCCAACTGCACACCCCAGTTGACAATTCTTGGGACCACCAGATGCCTCTGAGGAAAACACCGGGTGACAGTATTTGGACACCCAGATGCCCAACTTCACACCCCAGGTGACACTTCCTGGGATCCCCAGATGCCCCTGAGGAAAACCCCGGGTGACTGTATTTGGACTCCCAGATGCCCAACTGCACGCTACAGGTGACACTTCTTGGGATCCCCAAATACCCCTGAGGAGAATCCCGGGTGACTGTATTTGGACTCCCAGATGCCCAACTGCACAACCCAGGTGACACTTCTTGGGACCCCCAGATGCCCCTGAGGAAAACCCCGGGTGACAGTATTTGGACTCCCAGATGCCCAACTGCACACCCCAGGTGACACTTCTTGGGACCCGCACGTGCCCCTGAGGAAAAACCCGGTGAAAGTATTTGGACTCCCAGATGCCCAGCTGCACACCCCAGGTGACACTTCTTGGGTCCCCAGATGACCCTGAGGAAAACCCCGGGTGACAGTATTTGGACATCCAGATGCCCCGGAGAACAACCCCGGGTAACAGTATTTGGACTCCCAGATGCCCAACAGCACACCCCAGGTGACACTTCTTGTGTCCCCAGATGCCCCTGAGGAGAACCCCGGGTGACAGTATTTGAAAACACAGAAGCCCAAATGCACGCTACAGGTGACACTTCTTGGGATCCCCAAATACCCCTGAGGAGAATCCCGGGTGACTGTATTTGGACTCCCAGATGCCCAACTGCACACCCCAGGTGACACTTCTTGGGACCCGCAGGTGCCCCTGAGGAAAACCCCGGGTGACAGTATTTGGACTCCCAGATGCTCAATTGCACGCGCCAGGTGACACTTCTTGTGTCCCCAGATGACCCTGAGGAGAACCCGGGTGACAGTATTTGGACACCCAGATGCCCCGGAGAACAACCCCGGGTGACAGTATTTGGACTCCGAGATGCCCAACTGCACACCCCAGGTGGCACTTCTTGTGTCCCCAGATGCCCCTGAGGAGAACCCCCTGGGTGACAGTATTTCGACCCGCAGACGCCCCGGAGAACAACCCCGGGTGAGAGTGTTTTACCCGCAGATGAGCAAGTGAAGAGCCCAAGTGACACTGTTTGGGTCCCCAGATGACCCTGAGGAGAACCCCGGGTGACAGTATTTGAAAACACAGAAGCCCAACTGCACACCCCAGGTGACACTTCTTGGGACCCCCAGATGCCCCTGAGGAAAACCCCGGGTGACAGTATTTGGACACCCAGATGCCCAACTGCACACCCCAGGTGACACTTCTTGGGATCCCCAAATACCCCTGAGGAGAATCCCGGGTGACTGTATTTGGACTCCCAGATGCCCAGCGGCACACCCCAGGTGACACTTCTTGGGTCCCCAGATGACCCTGAGGACAACCCCGGGTGACAGTATTTGGACACCCAGATGCCCCGGAGAACAACCCCGGGTAACAGTATTTGGACTCCCAGATGCCCAACTGCACACCCCAGGTGACACTTCTTGGGATCCCCAAATACCCCTGAGGAGAATCCCGGGTGACTGTATTTGGACTCCCAGATGCCCAGCTGCACACCCCAGGTGACACTTCTTGGGTCCCCAGATGACCCTGAGGACAACCCCGGGTGACAGTATTTGGACACCGAGATGCCCCGGAGAACAACCCCGGGTAACAGTATTTGGACTCCCAGATGCCCAACTGCACACCCCAGGTGACACTTCTTGGGATCCCAAATTACCCCTGAGGAGAATCCCGGGTGACAGTATTTGGACTCCCAGATGCCCAACAGCACACCCCAGGTGACACTTCTTGGGACCCCCAGATGCCCCTGAGGAAAACCACGGGTGACAGTATTTGGACTCCCAGATGCCCAACTGCACACCCCAGCTGACACTTCTTCGAACCCGCAGATGCCCCTGAGGAAAACCCCGGGTGACAGTATTTGAAAACACAGAAGCCCAACTGCACACCCCAGGTGACACTTCTTGGGACCCCCAGATGCCCCTGAGGAAAACCCCGGGTGACAGTATTTGGACACCCAGATGCCCCGGAGAACAACCCCGGGTAACAGTATTTGGACTCCCAGATGCCCAACTGCACACCCCCAGTTGACACTTCTTGGGACCCCCCAGATGCCCCTGAGGAAAACCCCGGGTGACAGTATTTGGACTCCCAGATGCCCAACTGCACACCCCAGGTGACACTTCTTGGGATCCCCAGATGCCCCTGAGGAAAACCCCGGGTGACAGTATTTGGACTCCCAGATGCCCAACTGCACACCCCAGGTGACACTTCTTGGGACCACCAGATGCCCCTGAGGACAACCCCTAGTGAGAGTATTTTGACTCCCAGATGCCCAACTGCACCTTCCAGGTGACACTTCTTGGGACCACCAGATGCCCCTGAGGAGAACCCCCTGTGTGACAGTATTTCGACCCGTAGATGCCCGGAGAACAACCGCGGGTGACAGTATTGTACCCCAGATGACCAAGTGAAGAGCCGAAATGACACTCTTTGGGTCCCCAGACGACCCTGAGGAGAACCCTGGTTGACAGTATTTGAACCCCCAGATGCCCCGGAGAACAACCCCGGGTAACAGTATTTGGACTCCCAGAAGCCCAAATCCACGCTACAGGTGACACTTCTTGGGATCCCCAAATACCCCTGAGGAGAATCCCGGGTGACTGTATTTGGACTCCCAGATGCCCAACTGCACACCCCATGTGACACTTCTTGGGTCCCCAGATGACCCTGAGGAGAACCCCGGGTGACTGTATTTGGACTCCCAGATGCCCAACTGCACGCTACAGGTGACACTTCTTGGGATCCCCAAATACCCCTGAGGAGAATCCCGGGTGACTGTATTTGGACTCCCAGATGCCCAACTGCACAACCCAGGTGACACTTCTTGGGATCCCCAGATGCCCCTAAGGAAAACCCCGGGTGACAGTATTTGGACTCCCAGATGCCCAACTGCACACCCCAGGTGACACTTCTTGGGACCCGCAGATGCCCCTGAGGAAAACCCCGGGTGACAGTATTTGACTCCCAGATGCTCAACTGCACGCGCCAGGTGACACTTCTTGGGTCCCCAGATGACCCTGAGGAAAACCCCGGGTGACAGTATTTGGACCACCCAGATGCCCGGAGAACAACCCCGGGTGACAGTATTTGGACTCCGAGATGCCCAACTGCACACCCCAGGTGACACTTCTTGGGGACCACCAGATGCCCCTGAGGAGAACCCCGGGTGACAGTATTTGGACTCCCAGATGCCCAACTGCACACCCCAGGTGACACTTCTTGGGACCCCCAGATGCCCCTGAGGGAAAACCCCCGGGTGACAGTATTTGGACTCCCAGATGCTCAACTGCACGCGCCAGGTGACACTTCTTGAGACCCCAGATGCCCCTGAGGAGAACCCCGGGTGACAGTATTTGGACACCCAGATGCCCAACTGCACACCCCAGGTGACACTTCTTGGGATTCCCCAAATACCCCTGAGGAGAATCCCGGGTGACTGTATTTGGACTCCCAGATGCCCAGCTGCACACCCCAGGTGACACTTCTTGGGATCCCCAGATGCCCTGAGGAAAACCCCGGGTGACTGTATTTGGACTCCCAGATGCCCAACTGCACGCTACAGGTGACACTTCTTGGGACCACCAGATGCCCCTGAGGAGAACCCCCTGGGTGACAGTATTTCGACCCGTAGATGCCCCGGAGAACAACCGCGGGTGACAGTATTGTACCCAGATGACCAAGTGAAGAGCCGAAATGACACTCTTTGGGTCCCCAGACGACCCTGAGGAGAACCCTGGTTGACAGTATTTGAACCCCCAGATGCCCCGGAGAACAACCCGGGTAACAGTATTTGGACTCCCAGAAGCCCAAATGCACGCTACAGGTGAAACTTCTTGGGATCCCAAATACCCCTGAGGAGAATCCCGGGTGACAGTATTGGGACTCCAGATGCCCAACAGCACACCCAGGTGACACTTCTTGGGATCCCCAATTACCCCTGAGGAAAACCCCGGGTGACAGTATTTTGGTCTCCCAGATGCTCACTGCACGCGCCAGGTGACACTTCTTGGGTCCCCAGATGACCCTGAGGAGAACCCCCTGGGTGACAGTATTTCGACCCGCAGATGCCCGGAGAACAAACCCGGGTGAGAGTGTTTTTACCCGCAGATGAGCAAGTTAAGAGCCCAAGTGACACTCTTTGTGTCCCCAGATGACCCTGAGGAGAACCCCCCG
>NW_026109799.1:0-24066 GCF_013377495.2 Cygnus atratus
GCCCCATATCCGTCCCCACGGCCTCATATCCGTCCCCACGGCCCTATATCTGTCCCCATGGCCCCGTATCTTCCCCCACGGCTCTATACCCGTCCCCACACACCACCCCACGTCCCTATATCCGTCCCGTCCCACCCCGCGGCCCCATACCCGTCCCCACAGCCCCATATCCCCGTGTCCCCACATCCCCACGCCCTCCCCGGCCATTGGCCACGCAGGGGGGTGGGACGGGGCGGGAGGCACCGGGGCCCCTTCGGGGGGGTGGTGTTCGGGACGCGGGCTGGGGACCCACCGGTGACACGGGGGTGACACGGGGGTCCCGGCGCCCCGCAGCGCGGCCCCCGGGCGCAGCAGGAGTTCCCGGCGCCGGAGGAGAAGCCGCAGTTCCCCGGGGCCTCGGCCGAGTTCGCCGAGCGCCTCGAGTTCATCCAGCCCAACGTCATCTCGGGCATCCCCGTCTACCGCGTCATGGACCGCCAGGGCCACATCGTCAGCCCCGGCGAGGACCCCCAGGTGAGCCCCCGGCCCCAAAAGGCTCCCGGCCGCGTGGGGGGGGGGGGGGGGGGCACCCCAAAAGCGTGATGGGCGGCGTGGGGCGCCCCGAAGGTGTGGGGAACCCCGAAGGTGTGGGGCACCCTAAATACGTGGGGCATCCTAAACTCGTGGGGCATCCTAAACTCGTGGGGTACCCAATATGTGGGGCACCCCAAACACGTGGGGGCACCCCAAACCTGCAATGTTTATGTATAGGACACCCCAAACATGCAATGTCTGTGTGTGTGACCCCAAAAACACAAAGTTCAGGCACGCAGCACCCCAAACGTGCAATGTTCGTGTATAGGACACCCCAGAAACACCACGTCCATGCACACAGCACCCCAAAAATGCCATGCCCAGGCACACAGCACCCCAAACCTGCAACGTTTGTGCGTGTGACACCCCAGACACGCAATGTTTACGTGTGTGACCCCAAAAACGCCATGCCCAGGCACGCAGCACCCCAAACATGCACTGTCCAGGCACGCAGCAACTCAAACATACAGGATGTGACCCCAAACACGCGTGTCCACGCACACAGCACCCCAAACACGCAAAGTGCGGGCACACAGCACCCCACACGTGCAGGATGTGGCCCCAAAACACGCGTGTCCATGCACCCAGCACCCCACACGTGCAGGATGTGGCCCCAAACACGCGTGTCCATGCACACAGCACCCCAAACATGCCACATCATGCTTGTGACACCCCAAACATGACCCCCCCTCTTGCCTCCCCAGCTGCCCAAGGAGCTGGTGCTGAAGCTCTACAAGACCATGACGCTCCTCAACACCATGGACCGCATCCTCTACGAGTCCCAGCGGCAGGTAGGGGCAAAAGGGGGTGCTGGGGAGGGGGGAGACCCCAAGATGGACCCCCCCACACCACATTCCCTCCCCCCCCCCCCCCAGGGCCGCATCTCCTTCTACATGACCAACTACGGCGAGGAGGGGACGCACGTGGGCAGCGCGGCCGCGCTCGACGACACCGACCTGGTTTTCGGGCAGTACCGGGAGGCTGGTGAGCCCCAAACCGGGGAAGGGGGGTCCTTCGTGGGGCTGCCCCCCCCCCTAAATCATACCGTGTCCCCCCCCCCGCCCCCCCGAGGCGTGCTGATGTACCGGGGCTACCCCCTGGACCTCTTCATGGCGCAGTGCTACGGCAACACCAGCGACCCCGGCAAAGGGCGCCAGATGCCCGTGCACTACGGCTGCCGCGACCGCCACTTCGTCACCATCTCGTCCCCCTTGGCCACCCAAATCCCGCAAGGTGACCCCCCCCAAATCCCCCCTCACCCCCCCCAGCCCCCCCAGGGACCCCTGTAACCCCCCCCTTTCCCCCCTTCCCCCCCCCCCCCCCCCGCAGCCGTGGGAGCCGCCTACGCCATCAAGCGGGCGGACGCCAACCGGGCGGTCATCTGCTATTTCGGGGAGGGGGCGGCCAGCGAAGGGGACGCCCACGCCGGCTTCAACTTCGCCGCCACCCTCGAGTGCCCCATCGTCTTCTTCTGCCGCAACAACGGCTACGCCATCTCCACCCCAACCTCCGAGCAGTACCGCGGGGACGGCATCGGTAAGACGGGGGCACCGGAGGGGGTGCTGGGGGTCAAGGCGGGGGGGATTTGGGGGTGCTGTGCCCACCAGTCCCCGTCCCCCGCAGCGGCTCGGGGTCCCGGCTACGGGCTGATGTCGATCCGGGTGGACGGCAACGACGTCTTCGCCGTCTACAACGCCACCAAGGAGGCGCGGCGCCGCGCCGTGGCGGAGAACCAGCCCTTCCTCATCGAGGCCATGACCTACCGGTGAGCTGGGCTCAAAAAACAAACAAACAAACAAAAAAAAAAAAACAGGGGAAAACACCCCCAAAATGACCTTCTTTTAATATCGTTTCCCCCCGCGCAGCATCGGGCACCACAGCACCAGCGACGACAGCTCGGCGTACCGCTCGGTGGACGAGGTGAACTACTGGGACAAGCAGGACCACCCCATCTCCCGCCTGCGGCACTACATGCTGAACCGCGGCTGGTGGGACGACGAGCAGGAGAAAGGCTGGCGGAAAAGCTCCCGGAAAAAGGTGGGCGAGCCGGGACGCCGCGGGGGGGCGGGGGGGGGAACGACGTCGGGAGCTTTGCCCCCCCCCCCCGGCGCTGATTCCAACCCCCACACGCAGGTGATGGAGGCGTTCGAGCAGGCGGAGCGCAAGCCCAAGCCCAGCCCGCAGCAGCACCTCTTCTCCGACGTGTACCGCGAGATGCCCCCCCACCTGCGCAAGCAGCGCGCGGCCCTGGAGCGGCACCTGCAGCACTACGGGGAGCACTACCCCCTCGAGCACTTCGAGAAGTGACACCCCCCCATCCCCCCCCCCCGCCGCCTCGCGGCACCCCCCCCGGCGCCCCCAGACCCCTTGAGGGTGTGCCGGGGGAAGGGGGGGCTCGAGGGGAATAAATGGGGCCGCGCGCCCGGCCCGGCTGCTCGGTGCGTGCGGGAGGAAAGGTTTGGGGGCTGTAACATCCCTGGGGGGGGGATTGACCCCCCCTTTTTGGAGGACATAACCCCCTTTACGGGGGGATTTGACCCCCTTTGGAGGTGTCTTAACCCCCTTTGGGGGGACTTAAACTCCCTGGGCGGGGCAATAACCCCCTTTTTGGGGGATTTAACCCCCTTTGTGGGGGGATTAACCCCCTTTGGGGAGGTACTGAACCTCCCTGGGGGACAATAACCCCCTCTGGGGGGGATTTAACCCCCCTTTGTAGAGGATTTAACCCCCTTGGCGGGGGCAATAACCTCCTGGGGGAGGCAATAATCCCCTTGGGGGAGATTTAACCCCTTTTGGGGGGGAATAACCTCCCAGAGGGAGCAAGTAAACCCTTTGGGGGGCACTTAACCCCCTTGTGGGGGGGATTTAACCTCTCGGGGGGGCAGTAACCCCCTTGGGGGGGATTTAACCTCCTTTGGGGGGAGGATTTAACCGCCTCTGGGGGGGATCAGCCCCCCGGGAGGGGAATTAACCCTCCTGGAAGGGACCTTCACCCTCCTGGAGAGGAACATGCCCCTGGCAGGGGAAAATCAACTCCTCTTGGAGGGCAATTAAACACCTTGGGGGGGGAAATCAACCCCTGGGGGGTGAAATCAGCCCCTGGGGGGGGGGATAATTTACCCCCAACCCCCCCAACATGCCTGGAGGGACCCGAGCAGCGCAGCCCACAGCACAAACCCCAAACCCTCGGCCAGCGCAGCGCCCGCCGTGCTTTTAATACCCCCGAGGGGCCGCAGGCAGCCCCCCGGCATCACGGGGGCGGGGGGCTCTGCCTGCTCGGGGGGGGCTCCCCCTGCTCGGGGGGGGCCCCCCCATCCATCTCCATCCCCAGCACCTGGCAGCGGGGCAGCATCTCCTCCAGCAGGATGCGGACCAGCCCCGGGCTGGGCACCTCCACCCCCGTCACGTCCAGCCGCCGCAGATTCCTGGGTGGGGGGAGACACGAAGGGTGGGTGCCACGCTTTCGGGGCGGGGGGGGGGGGGGGGTCAGATCTTTCTGGGGGGGCACTCGGACCACTCACTGGAGGTGATGCAGCGTGGCCAGGCCCCTCTCGGTGACGCGGGGACAGCGTGCCACCGCCAGCTCCCGCAGGCAGCCCTGGAAGACGTGCAGCCGCCCCAGCGCCCAGTCGTCGACGTGGGGGCACCCGCTGAGGTCCAGGTGCTGCAGCTCCGTCAACTGCACTGCAGGGGGGGGGGTAAAAACATCAAGGGGGGGGGGTCCCCGAGGTGCTGGGGGGGTTAAGGGGGGGGGTCGGGGGCTCACCGAGGTTGTCCAAGCCGTCGTAGGTGAGCTGGGAGCCGCTGAGGTCCACGGCCACCACGGGGACGTCGCGGAGCTGCAGCAGCTCAGGGCGCCAGCGGCCGCGGATCCAGGGGTCCCGGTCCTTAAATCTGTGGGGTGGGGGCACCGTCAGGGTGCGAGGGGGGGGGGGGCAGTGACAAAAAGGGGGGGGGTGCAAACAAGGTAAGGCTCACCTGACCCCCCCGCCGCACGACAGGGCGAAGGCGGCGGCAGCCAGGTTGTCCCCGTAGCGCTCCTTGGCGAGGCCGTAGTACCTGCGGGGGGGGCGCCGGGGGGGTCTTGGGGGGGGGGGCTGAGGTGCAGCACGGGGGTGGGGGGCACCCCCACACAGCCCCTCTGGTCGCAGCTCGTGGGGGGTGGGGGGGTGGAGTAATTAGACCCCTTTGTTTGTGCCCCCCCTGATTATGGGGAGAGATATGGGGACGCCCAACTCGTCCTCTCTGCACCCTTTTAAAATGGGGGGGCACAACTCAGCCCTTTTATTGCCCTCCCCCAAATTATAGGGGCAGATTCCACCCCCCACACCCCATAAAACAAGGGGGATGGGGCAAAAATCAACCCTTTTATCCCCCCCCCCCAATAACATGGACAGATTCCACCCCTCTACCCTCACCCCATAAAATGGGGGGGGACACAGCTCAGCCCTTTTACTTCCCCCCCTCCCCGAATTACAGGGGCCAGATTCCACCCCTCAACCCACACCCCATAAAACAGGGGGGGGCCCAACTCAACCCCATAAAACAGGGGGGGGGGGGTCACAACTCAACCCTTTCCCCCCTCCCCCCAAGCACAGAGAGACTCCCAGACTCCCTTTACCCCCCCCCCATACCGAGCCGGGAGCCCCGTTTCAACCCCTCCCTCCCCGTCCCCACATTAGTGCCCCCCCATTTCCCCCCCCAGCCCCCTCCTTTACCCCCCCCCCAGCCCCTCCATTGTCCCCCCCAGCCCCACTCACGCGTTTTTCCTCCGGAGCCGCAGGCGCCGCAGCCGCTGGGCCCAGGCGGCCGCCACCTCCCCCTCCCAGCACCACTGCCCCAGGCGCTGCAGCACCCCCGAACTGGCGGCACCGCGGCGGCACGGCGAGGGGGGGGGCAGCGGCACCCGGCCCCCCCTGGCACCCCAAAACCTGCGGGGGAGAGCAGCGGCGTCAGCAGCCCCGGCCCCGTAAAACGGCCCCACCGCTGACGCCCCCCCCCGCTGTCCCCAACTCCCCCCCCATTTTACCCCCATTTTCTCCCACCCCCGGCCCCCCCCAGTCCCCAAACCCCCCCATTCTTCCCCCATTTCTCCCCTGCCCCCCCCATCCCTTCACTGTCCCCATTCCTGTCCCCCCACTGTCCCCAAACCCCCCCATTCTCTCCCCCCACTGTCCCCAAACCCCCCCATTCTCTCCCCCCATTCCCCCCCGCCCCCATCCCTGTCCCCCCCATCCCCCCACTGTCCCCAACCCCCCCCTTCTCCCCCCATTTCTCCCCTGTCCCCCCCCATCCCCTCACTGTCCCCCACCCCCCATTCCCCCCCCAATTTCCCCCCAGCCCTGCCCCCCCAGCCCTTCCCTGTCCCCAGCCCCGTCCCCCCCCATCCCCAACCCCCCTCTGCCCCCCCCATTTCCCCTCACACTGTCCCCCCCCGTCCCTCCACTGGCCCCAAACCCCCCCCCATTTTCCTCCTGCATTCCCCCCCCCCAGCCCCTCACCCCCCCCAGGCCAGGCCCTCTTTTAGTCCCCTGCAGCCCCCCCCCCCCCCCCCCCTTTATCCGCGCTCCTCCCCCCCGTAGCAAGAAGAGGCAGGCACCGGCCGCGGGGTGGGGGTGCGTTTTGTTTCAATTAACCGCAAATTAATTAATTAATTAAGCACAAATTAAGGTGCCCCCCCCCCCCCCCCGCCCCGGGCACGACCTACCGCCCTCAGCGCCGCCATCTTGCGCGCGCCGCCGTCCCCCGCGCACTGCGCATGCGCCGCCGGGCCCCGCCCACACGCATTGACCACGCCCACACACCCAATGGTCACGCCCACATGCCCCTTGGCCACGCCCACTACGCTGCGGTGAGGATGCTCCCAAGCCACGCCCTCCTTCTGGGTGAAGCCACGCCCCCTTAGGCCCTGGAGCCACGCCCCCGTCTCACTCGGCCCCGCCCCCTGGCGGGATTTCCCCCGGGGGAGGGGAGGGGAGGGAGTTGGAGGGGGGGGGGTCGGGGGGCAATGGGGGGGGGGAGGGCGCTATGGGGGAGGGGCGGGACACCCAGGGCTCCCTTGGGGGGGAGCAGGGGGACCCCCCCCCCCCCCGTGGGTGTCCTGGGGGGGGGGTTGGAGGAGTTTGGGGGGGTCTTGGTGGGTATTGGGGGGGGTCTGGGGGGTCCTGGGGGATGTGGGGACTCTCGGGGGGTCTTGGGGGGGGGTCCAGGACCCCCATTTTGAGGAACTGGGGCCGTGAGGGTGTGGGGGAGCGCACAGCAAGGGGGTGGGCACACGGGGGGGCGGAGGGGGGCACACACAACATGGGTGTGTCTAGGGGGGAGGGGGGGGGGGCAGGACCCTTAGGTCCCGGCCCCCCCCGGCCCCCCCCCAGCCCACTGCGGGGGTCCGGGGGGGCCAACCACTCCGCCAGGTGGGCCGCGATGCGCTGCAGTGGGAACACGGGGGGGGGGGGGGGGGGGGGGGCGTCAGTGCTAGCCCCCCCCACCTTGTGTCCTGTGCCCCCGTCCCCCCCCGTGCCCCCGTCCCCCCCCCACGTCCCCACTCACCTGGCGGGCGGCCGTCAGCGCCGGGGGGTCCCCGGGCCGGGGGGGGGCCATGTCGGCGCAGTGCGAGGCCCCCGCGATCAGCACCCCCCGGCGGCCCCCCCCGGCGCTCAGCACGTGCCAGGGGTCCAGGGCGCCTGCAGGAGGGGGGGGGGGGGGGGGGGGCGGTGAGGGGGGGGACACCCAGACAGGGCCACCGGGCACCGTGCAAGGCCAGCGTGCCGCCGGGCACCACGTGGTGCTGCCGTGCACCGTGCGTGTGCAAGGCCACCGTGCGCCTTGCTACTGTGCCCCGTGCAAAGCTGCCGTGCACCGTGCAAGGCCACCGTGCTACTGTGCACCGCGTGCTACCGTGCGCCGTGCACCATGCGAGGTGCGAGGCCAGGCACTGTGCTGCACCGTGCAATGCCGTCCTGCACCGCGCTGCGCCGTGCAATGCCGTGCTGTGCCACGACGCACCGTGCTGCGCTGGGTCGCGCCGCGCAATGCCGTGCTGCAGCGTGCTGCGCTCTGCAATGCCGTGCCGCACCGTGCAATGCCGTGCAATGTTGCGCTGCACTGTGCCATGCCACGCAACGCCGTGCTGAACCGTGCAGTGCCGTGCCGCACCGTGCAATGCCATGCAATTTTGTTCTATGCCATGCTGTGCTGCACCATGCAACGCCGTGCTGGACCATGCAATGCTGTGCTGCACCATGCAATGCCATGCAATTTTGTTCTATGCCATGCTGTGCTGCACCATGCCATGCCGTGCTGGACCATGCAATGCTGTGCCGCACCGTGCAATGCCATGCAATTTTGTTCTGCACCATGCCATGCCATGCTGGACCATGCAATTTTGTTCCGCACCGTGCAATGCCATGCAATTTTGTTCTGCACCATGCCATGCTGTGCTGGACCATGCAATGCCGTGCCGCACCGTGCCATGCCATGCAATTTTGTTCTGCACCGTGCCATGCTGTGCAATGCCATGCTGCACCATGCCATGCCATGCTGCACCAGTGCCATGCCGTGCCAGCACCGTGCCATGCCGTGCTGCACCATGCAACGTTACGCTGCAGCATGCCATGCCGTGCTGCACCGTGCCGCGCCGTGTTCCGCCGTGCCACGCCGCATCGCACTGCGCCGTGCCGTGCCGCGCCGCGCCGCACCGTTGACGAAGAGGAGCCGCCTGGGCCCGGATGCGTGCGGCCCCGTAGAAGCCGTTGGTGGCGGCGGCGGCCTCCCGCACCCGCGCCGGGGCGATGCCGAAGGCGGCGGCGCAGAGGCTGAGCTGCGCCCGCAGCGTCTGGAAGCGGGAGAAGGGGCAGGCGGCGTCCTCGCAGCTGGGGTCTGGGGGGGCTGGGGGTCACTGAGGGGGGGGGGCAGGAGCCCCCAGCCCCCCTCCCCTGCCTCCCCCCCCACCCCGTGCTCACAGAAGCCAAACTCGGTGCAGGTCTGGAAGAGCCAGGGCCGGCTGCCGCCCAGCGCTCCCCGGGCCCCGCAGCTCCCGCAGCAGCGCCCGGCGGGAACTGGGGGTGCACGGCTGCCCCCCCCGGCGCAGGAAGGCCTGGGGGGGGGGGGAGGGGGGAGGGCACCCCAATGGCACCGCGCTGCGCCGGGCAGCAGGGTGCAACGGGGTGCAGGGGGGGTACAATGGGGTGTAAGGGGGTGCTGTGGGGTGCAGGGGGGGGTGTAAGGGGGTGCAGGGGGTGTAAGGGGGTGCAAGGGGTGCAGGGGGGTACAGCAGGGTGCAGGGGAGTGTAAGGGGGTGCAGTGGGGTACAATGGGGTGCACGGGGTGTAAGGGGGTGCAATAGGATGGGGCTCGATTGGGTGCAAGGGGTGCAGTGGGGTGCCAGGGGGTACAACGTGGGGTGCAGTGGGATGGGGTGCAATTGGGCGCAAGGGGATGCAATGGGGTACAGTGGGGTGTAAGGGGGGGTGCGGGGGGGCACAGTGGGGTGTAAGGGGGCTTAAGGGGGTGCAGTGGGATGCAAGGGGGCACAGTGGGGTGGAGGAGGACGCGAGGGGTGCAGCTGAGCGCAATAGGAAGGCGCAGTGGGGTACAGTGGGGTACCGGGGGGGGTTCAGGACCCCCTCCCAGCACCCCCCACCTTGACGACGGCCACCAGCCTGCGGTAGGGCGAGCCGCGGCGCCCGTCGGTCATGGCGCGGCACAGGGCGGCCACCGAGTCGGCGGGCAGGAGCCCGTTGTACTGCACCAGTCCCCGCCACCACGTCGGCCACGTTCTCGGCCAGCAGCGCCCGGTCGCCGCGCTCGCGGGGCGGGTGGCAGCAGGACATGTCCCTCGTCACCTCCGCCAGCCGCCGGCCGCGCAGCCGCGCGTCCAGCGCCGCGAAGGCGCCGCTCACCGCCGCCAGGCACTGCGGCACCGGGGTGGGTGCTCTGCCTGGGGACGGCCCTGTCCCCAAGCCCTGTCCCCACGCCCTGTCCCATGCCCTGTCCCCAAACCTTGTCCCAAGCCCTTGTCCCCTAACCCCATCTCCAGCCCCTATACGCAGTCCCTGTCCCCTAACCCTGTCCCCAAGCCCTGTCCCCAGCCCCTGTCCCCTAACCCTGTCCCCAAGCCTTGTCCCCTAACCCTGTCCCCAAGCCCTGTCCCCAAGCCCTTGTCCCCTAACCCCATCTCCAGCCCCTATACGCAGTCCCTGTCCCCTAACCCTGTCCCCAAGCCTTGTCCCCTAACCCTGTCCCCAGCCCCTGTCCCCTAACCCTGTCCCCAAGCCCTGTCCCCAAGCCCTTGTCCCCTAACCCCATCTCCAGCCCCTATACGCAGTCCCTGTCCCCTAACCCTGTCCCCAAGCCTTGTCCCCTAACCCTGTCCCCAGCCCCTGTCCCCTAACCCTGTCCCCAAGCCCTGTCCCCTAACCCTGTCCCCAGCCCCTGTCCCCTAACCCTGTCCCCAAGCCCTGTCCCCAAGCCCTTGTCCCCTAACCCCATCTCCAGCCCCTATACGCAGTCCCTGTCCCCTAACCCTGTCCCCAACCCCTCCAGGACCCACCTCTGGGGATCCCCCCACAGCAGGGCTGGAGAGGGCGACAGAGACCACCTGCAGGTGGGCGACAAGGGGTTAATAGGGACAGGGTGGGAGTTTTGGGGTCAGGACTGGAGGTTTTGGGGTCAGAACCCATTTTAGGGTTGAAGTCTGGGGCTTGGAGCCAGGTTTTGGGGTCAGGACTTGGGGGGGTTTAGGTTTGAGGTTAGGATTTGGGGTCAGAGTTGAGGGTTTGGGGTCAGAGTTGGGGGTTTGGGAAAGGGGGTGGTGCCATAGCTTGCTTTTTTGGGGTGAGGGCCGGGTTTGGGGAGGGTGTTTCAGGTTGGAGCTGGGGTTGGGGTCAGGAGTTGCAGTTTTGGGTCAGGATTTGGGGTTTGGGGGTCAGATTTAGAGGGTTGGGGTCAAGATTGGGGTATTTGGGGTCAGGTTTGGGGGCTTGGGGTCAGGATTGGGGTCTTTGGGGTCAGATTTTGGGGCTCAAGGGCAGGATTTGGGGTGAATGGGGTCAGATTTGGAGGTTTGGGGGCAGCATTGGAGTCTTTGGGGTCAGATTTTGGGGTTTGCGGGCAGGATTTGAGGTCTTTGGGGTCAGATTTTGGGGCTTGGGGGCACGATTTGGGGTCTTTGGGGTCAGATTTTGGGGCTTGGTGTCGTTGGGGTCAGATGTGGGGCTTTGGGGGTCAGGATTTGGGGGTCTCACACGGTTGTATCCGGCGAAGTCAACCTGAGCCCGGACGGGCGCAGACGACGCCACGGCCGCCGACACCAAGTGGGGAAACTGAGGCCGGGGAAAGCGTTGGGGGGGGTGGGGAGGACCCGGGGTTGCCCCGACCCCCCCAGCAGGGTGGGGGGCACCCACCTTGAGGCGTGCCCAGGCGGCGAGGGCGCCCGCGTAGGACCCCCCGAAGGCCACCCAGGTGTGGTTGGGGCTCAGCCCCCAGGCGCGGGTGAGGTGGAGGCGGAAGGCGGCCAGGTCGGCCAGGCTGCGGGGGGGGCCGGAGGGGACAGAGGGGGGACAATGAGGGGATGGAGGGGGGGCAATGAGGGGACAGTGAGGGGACGGCTAGGGGACACCGAGGGGACAGAGAGGGGATGGAGAGGGGACAATGAGGGGACACAAAGGGGACAGCGAGGGGACAATGAGGGGATAGAGGGGGGACACCCAGGGGACAGTGAGGGGGCACCCAGGGGACACAAAGGGGACAGAGAGGGGACAGTGAGGGGATGGAGAGGGGACAGAAGGGGGACAATGAGGGGACAGAGAGGGGACACCCAGGGGACATGAAGGGGCCAGTGAGGGGATACCCAGGGGACACCCAGGGGACACCCAAGGGACACCCAAGGGACACCCAGGGGACACCGCCCCAGGGGCCAGCACCCCGCTCACGCCTGCTGGCTGGAGAGGAAGCGCAGCTCGGCCCCCCCCGGCCCCCGGCTGTCCCCGTAGAAGCGGTGCTCCAGTGCCACCAGCAGGGCCCTGTGCTGCCGGGCCAGCTCCACCACGTGGCCTGGCACCAGCGGGACGGGGACAGGGACGGGGATGGGGACATATCCTCATCCCCATCCCCACCCCAGTCCAACCCCAATCCCACCCCAAATCCCTTCCCATCCCATCCCCATACCCCCCAAATCCCAATTCCACCCCATCCCCATCCCATCCCATTCCAACCCCATCCCAATCCCAATCCCAAGGCCTAACCCATCCCATCCCATCCCCATCCCATCCCAGTCCCACCCCAAATCCCTTCCATCCCCATCCCATCCCAAATCCCATCCCATCCCCACCCCAATCCCAAACCCCATCCCATCCCCATCCTATCCCATCCCCCATTCCACCCTATCCCAATCCCAATCCCAATCCCATCCCCATCCCCATCCCCATCCCAATCCCCATCCTATCCCTATCCCAATCCCATCCCCATCCCCAATCCCAATCCCAATCCCAATCCCATCCCCATCCCCATCCCCATCCCATCCCCATCCCAATCCCAATCCCAATCCCATCCCCACCCCGTACCCCCCCGCAGCACCAGGGGGCTCAGGGCGCTCTCCCCCCCGACCACTGAGGAACACGGGGCCAGCCGGGCGATCCCAAAACTCCTCATTGATCCAAAACCGCTGCGGGACATGGGGGGGGGGGGGGGTGGGGGTGTCCGGGGGGGCACACGCGTGTGCACCCCGTGCATGAGGCACGTGTCCCCCCCCCCCCCCCCCAAGCCCCGTGTCCCTACCTGGGTGAGGACGCGGCCCTCCAGGGGGTCAAAGTGGTCGAGGGGCTGCTGCAGGGACCCCCCCACGGGGGTCCCCCCCCCGGCCCCCCGGCCCCCCCCGGCCCCCGCAGCGCCTGCAGCGCCCGTGCCCGCAGCAGCTCCCGGTTGTGTCCTGGGGGAGAGGGGGCAGCGAGGGTCACCCCCCTGGGGTCCCCACGACCCTTACTGGGGTCTCAACAACCTCAATGGGGTCCCCAAGACCCTTATTGGGTCCTCTTAACCCCTCCTCGGTTCTCAACACCCTCATTGAGGTCCCCAAGACCCTCACGGGGGTCCCCCCAACCCTCCTTGGGGTCCCAACACCCTCCATGGGGTCCCCAAGACCCTCATTGGGGTCCCCACGAAGCCTCCTTGGGGTCTCAACACCCTCCTTGGGGTCCCCACGACCCTCCTTGGGGTCTCAACACCATCAATGGGGGCCCCAAGGCCCTTGTTGGGGTCCTCTTAACCCTCCTTGGGGTCTCAACACCCTCAATGGGGTCTCAACACCCTCCTTGGGTTACCCAGGACCTTTCTTGGGGTCTTAACACCATCAATGGGGTCCCCAAGGCCCTTGTTGGGGTTCCCACAACCCTCATTGGGGTCTCAACACCCTCAATGGGGTCCCCAGGACCCTCCTCGGGGTCCCCTTGCCCTCCCTGGGGGTCTCCCCACCCTCATTAGGGTCCTAGCCCCCTCCTTTGGGTCCTGTGGCCCTAACTGGGGTCCCCAGAGCCCTAACAGGGACCCCGTGGCGCAGACTGAGGTCCCCCGACCCCCGTTGGGGTCCCACGGTGCAAATAGGGTCCCCCAAACCCCGGACCCCCGACTCACCCGCCTGCGTCTGGGCCACCAGCAGCAGCAGCAGCAGCGGCCGGGGCATGGCGAGCCAGGGGGGCCACACACTGGGAGGCACTGGGAGGCACTGGGAGGCACTGGGAGGCACTGGGAGGCACCGGGCTCCGTTCCCCGCTTTTATGGGCTCCACGGAGGGGGGGGACACGGGGACAGTTTCGGTTTCCCTTGAGCCGGGGGGGGGGCAGGATGGGGGCTGGGGTGTGGGGATGGGGAGCAATGGGTGGTGCACGCCTGCGCATGCGTGCAAGGGGCTGTGCACCCCTGCATGTGCGTGCAAGGGGCCCTGCACCCCTGTGCACGTGTGCAACGCACCGTGCAACCTCGCCTGCGCGTGCAATGAGCAGCACGCCCCTGGATGCGCGTGCAAGGGGCTGTGCACCCCTGTGCTCTTGTGCAACGGGCCCTGCACAGGCGTGCAACCCCCTGCGCCCGTGCACACTTGGCCGTGCATCCACCTGGCCGCGTCCCCACGCCGCGTGGCGTCGGTGCCGGCCGGGACGTGCCCGTCCCCATCCCTGTGTCCCTGTCCCCGTGTCCCCGTCCCCAGGGGGGGCCGTGCACCCCCCCTCCTCCAGCCCCCCCCCCTTATCCCCCTCATTAGGGCCGTTAAACCGGGCTTAACCCTCTTCCCCGGCCCCCCCGCACGGCTCAGCCCGGATTAGGCTCCATCTGCCCGGCTGGCGCCCGGAGAGGTCCTGGGTTAACCCTGGGGGGGGGCCGTGCTCCCCCCCCTTCACACTCCCCTGGGCACCCCCAGCCTGCACCCCCCACTGCGTTAGGGGTGCCTGAAGCACTGAGGCCCCCCCCCACACACACACACAGCCCCCTGAGTGCAGGGAGCCCCCAACAAAGCCAGAGACCCCCCCTCAAACGCACAGACCCCAAAGTGCAAAGCCCCCCCACCCAAAAAAAAATGGGACCCCAAAGTGCAAAGCCCCCCCCAAGTGCAAAGAGCCCCCCCAGGGTGCAAAGAGCCCCAAAGTGCAAAGAACCCCCCCAGAGTGCAAGGAGCCCCCCCCAATTGCAAAGCCCCCCCGAGTGCAAGGAGCCCCCCCGGGGCACAAGGAGCCCCCCCAGCCAACCCAAGGGTGCACCCCCGGCCCCCCCCCGGCCTCCCGCAGCCCCGGCTCAGCGCCCAGCGGCTTTGCGGTGCCATTTCGGGGCGGATTTAGGGGTTAAAGGGCAACGCGGTTTTTTTCCGTGCCCCCCCCCCCCTTTTTTCCATAGCAGGGCTGCGGGGGCCCACGTGGCCGTTAATTACCGCTCCCTAATTAGTGCCGGGGACCCCAGCTGGCACCCCCAGCCCCAAATCCCCCTAACTCACCCCCAGCTGGAGCCCCCCCTTAGCACCATTGCAGCCCCCCCTCGTTAGCCACCGCCGTTAATGAGCGAGAGGCGGGGGGGGGGGGACACCGCCCCCTCCTTTTTTTTTTTTTCCACTTTTTCCACTTTTTTTTAATTACGATTTCGTTTCTGTAAAGCCTTTCCTTTCCTCCTCAGCTCTGCGCAGCCCCCCCCGGCGGCTGGGGGGGGGGTCGGGTGCAGCTACGGGGTGGGGGGGGGGGGAAATGGGGAGAAACGAGGGTGGGGGCGGCCGCCCGGAGGGGGGGGGGGGGCGTAGCGGGGAACGGGGGCACCCCCGGTGCCGGCTGAAATGGGGGGTGTGGGGGGGCTCAGCGCCGCGCCGGGCAGCTGGGGCACGCTGCGAGGGGGCTCCTTGGTGTAAGGGGGCTCCTTGGTGTAAGGGGGCTCCTTGGTGTAAGGGGGCTCCTTGGTGCAAGGTTGTTCCATGCTGCAAGGGCACCCTGTGCTACAAGGATGCTCAGTGTTGCAGGGATGCTCCTTGTTGTGAGGATACTCCATGTTGCAAGGGTGCTCCCTGTTGCAAGCGTGTTCCATGCTGCAGGCGTGCTCCATTTTGCAAGGACGCTCCAAGTTGCAAGGCTGCTCCACGTTTCAGGGGTGCTCCGTGTTGCGAGGATGCTTCCATGCTGCAGGGATGCTCCATGTTGCAAGGATGCTCCTTGTTGCAAGGTTGTTCCATGCTACGAGGATGCTCTGAGTTGCAAGGAGGCTCCGAGTTACAAGTGGGCTCCGAGTTGCAAGGAGGCTCCGAGTTGCAGGGATGCTCCTTGTTGCAAGGACGTCCCGTGCTATGAGAACACCCCATGCTACGAGGACACCCCGTGCTATGAGGATGCTCCGAGTTGCAAGGATGCTCCACGCTGCAAGGACGCTCCTTGTTGCAAGCTTGTTCCATGCTGCAAGGATACTCTGAGTTACAATGATGCTCCCTGTTGCAGGGATGCTCCTTGTTGCAGGGATGCTCCTTGTTGCAAGCTCGTTCCATGCCGTGGGGATGCCCCATGCCACGGGCGTGCTCCGTGCTGCGGGGCTGGGCTGCGTTGCAAGGACGTCCCAGGCCGTGGGGCTGCTCCGTGCGGGGCTGCTCCGTGCCATGGGGTCGCTCCGTGCCATGGGGATGGTCCCTAAAGGGATTCGTGCAGGAATTCTCCGTGCCCAGAGGATGCTCCGTGCCATGGGGTCGCTCCGTGCACGGCTGCTCTGTGCCACAGGGGACGCTCTTGGCCTTCGGGACGCTCGGTGCCATGGGGACACCCAATGCCCAGGGGACACCCAAAGCCCAGGGGATGCTCTTGGCCATGGGGATGGTCCATAAAGGGATTCTCCGTGCAGGAATTCTCCGTGCCATGGGGCTGCTCCGTGCCATGGGGCTGCTCCGTGCCATGGGGACGCGCTTGGCCACGGGCTCGCTCCATGCCATGGGGCTGCTCCGTGCAGGACTCCTCCATTCCCAGGGGATTCTCCGTGCCCCGGCGCTGCCCCGTTCCCAGGGGACTCCCCGCGCCGCAGCCGTGCCCGGCACCCTCCGGGCCCCCTCGTGCGCCCGCGGCGGGGCCGGGCCCCCCCTCACAAGACCTGGAACTTCCAGGAGCTCTGGTCCTTGTAGTCCAGGCAGTCGGCGGCGTTGAAGTTGAGCTTCCAGGAGCCCGCCTGGTCCTTGTAGTCCAGGCAGTCGACGGCGCCGAAACCCAGCCCGGCGGCGCCGTAACCTTGCCCGGCCAAGCCGGCGGGCGAGGGGGCGAGGTGGGCGCCCATGGCGGGGGTGGCCAAGGGGCTCAGCGCCGCGCCGGGCGCCCCCAGCTGCGGGTGCATGGGCGAGAGGTAGGAGCTGCAGTCCAGGCCCCCGAAATAGGCGGCAGATCCGGCGTAGCCTTGCCCGTAGCCGCCGGCTTGGCCGTAGGAGCCGGGGAACGGCGCCGAGCGCGGCAGCCCCGGCGCGGCCGTGGTGGCCAAGGGGTCCGGCACGGGCGAGATGGAGGCCGGGCTCCAGATGGAGACGGTGGCGCCGGCGGCGGAGCTGGGGGTGCCGGCGGGGCCGGCGGGCGGGGGGCTGTAGGGCCCGGCCCCCCCGGCGTCGGCGGGCGCCTCGCGGGGTGGCGAGCTCTTCTTCTTGGCGGGCCGAGCCTTGGCCTGGCCGCTGCTCTGCTGCTGCTGCTGCCGGCACTTGGCGCGGCGGTTCTTGAACCACACCTGCGGGGAGGGAGGGAGGGAGGGTGGTGGGGAAACTGAGGCGGGGGCGGCGGGCACGGCGTTGTCCTTCACATGCGCCCCCCCCCCCCCCCATGTGCTCACCCCTGTGCACACGCTCCTGCACGGGTGTGCTCGGGGTCACGCAGCCCTGCGGTGCTCACGCTGCACAGGGTGCGTGCAGGGACCCTCCCTGTGCACACGTAGGTGCAAGCAGGACCCCTCCTTGTGCACGCACAGGAGCATGAAGCACCCCTCCCTCCTTGTGCACACATGGGTGCATGCAGAACCCGTCCTCGTGCACACAGGTGCGTGCAGGACCCCCCTCCCTCCTCGTGCACATACGGGTGCATGCACAATCCCTCCTTGTGCACATGTGGGTGCAAGCAGGACCCCTCCTTGTGCACACATGGGTGCACGCACGATCCCTCTTTGTGCACACGCATGAGCATGCAGGACCCCCGCCGGGCTCACCTGCACGCGGGACTCGGGCAGGTTGATCTTGAGGGCCACCTCCTCGCGCATGAAGATGTCGGGGTAGCGCGTCTTGGCGAAGAGCGCCTCCAGGATGTCCAGCTGCGCCCGCGTGAAGGTGGTGCGCTCGCGGCGCTGCTTCCGCGGCGTGGCTGCGGATGGGGGGGGGGGGTGGAGGTCAGGGACCGCCTGGTGAGCCCCCACCTCCCCCCCGAGCTGTTGCACGCTCCCAGCCCCTTCCCACCCAAGGGAAACCACGGGGCCAGGGAGAGGACCCCCCCCATGCAAGCCCCTTGTGCGATACCCCCTGCGCAAGCACCCCTTGCAAAACAGCATGCGACCCCCCCACCCCACCCCCCCGTGCAACCCCCTTGTGCAAAGCCCCTCATGCAAAGGCTGCTGTGCAACCTCCCGTGCAAACCATCTGTCCAACACGCTCGTGCAAACCCTCTGTGCAACACCCTGCGTGCAGCCTCCTTGCACAAAACCCGCTGTGCAGCCCCCCCCGTGCAAAACCCTGCGTGCAACCCCCTGTGCAGTGCCCCTGTGCACCCCCTCCCATGCAAAACCCTGTGTGCAACCCCCCCGTGCAACTCCGCTGTGCAAAACCCTTTGTGCAACCCCTTCGTGCAACCCCCCCCCCGCGCAAAACCCTGCGTGCAAACCCCCCATGCAATGCCCCTGTGCAACCCCTCTGTGCAAAACCCTTCGTGCAACCCTTTTGTGCAACCCCCCCCTGTGCAAAACCCCGCACGCCTCCCCCTGAGGAAGCCCCCCGCTGCTGCTCACCAGGGTAGCCCACGGCGGAGTGCAGCAGGTCCATGCCCGGCCCGGCCAGGGCGAGCCCGTTGACGGCGTAGTGGGGCTGCTTGATGTAGGACATCATGCTCCGGGCGGGCTCCCTCGCGCCGAGCCCGGGTGCTGCCGAGGCGAGCTGGGGCCAGCTGCCGGGGGGACACGGGGTCACGCACGGCACGGGGCAGCGTGGCACGGGGCAGGATTGCACGGCACGGGGCAAGGTAGCGCGGCACAAGATTGCACGGCACGGGGCAGGATTGCACGGTGCAGCACGGCACGGGGCAAGGTAGCGCGGCATGGTGCAGGATTGCAGGGCACGGGGCAAGGTAGCACAGCACGGGGCAGGATTGCACGGGGCAGGATTGCACGGCATGGTGCAGAATTGCACGGTGCAGCATGGCACAGTGCAAGGTAGCACGGCACAAGATTGCACGGCATGGTGCAGGATTGCACGGGGCAGCACGGCATGGTGCAAGGTAGCGTGGCATGGTGCAGGATTGCAGGGCACGGGGCAAGGTAGCACAGCACGGGGCAGGATTGCACGGGGCAGGATTGCACGGCATGGTGCAGAATGGCACGGTGCAGAATGGCACGGTGCAGAATGGCACGGTGCAGAATGGCACGGTGCAAGGTAGCACGGCACAAGATTGCACGGCATGGTGCAGAATTGCACGGTGCAGCACGGCACAGTGCAAGGTAGCACGGCACAAGATTGCACGGCACGGGGCAGGATTGCACGGTGCAGCACGGCATGGTGCAAGGTAGCATGGTATGGTGCAGGACTGCAGGGCACGAGGCAAGGTAGCGCAGCACAGGGCAGGATTGCACGGCATGGTGCAGGATTGCACGGTGCAGCGCGGCACGGTGCGACAGGGCACGGTGCAGGATGGCACGGCTTGGTGCAGCGCTGCGTGGTGCAGGATTGCGCGGCCCCCCAGGCCCTGATCCCCTCCCCAAGGCAGGAGGTGGAACCGGTGGCTCGTCCCCAAGCCAGGGGACGTCACCCTGGGGCTGGTGGCAAATCTCCCAGGGCTGGTGACAGCCCCGGTGGCCCCAGGGGACGTCGTCGCCCTGCCGTCGGTGACAGCCCCGGTGGCTCGTCCCCGCTCCAGGGGACGTCACCCCAAGGCCAGCACCCCGTCCCCAGCTTGAAGCCCCCCCTCCTGCCCCGCGTCCCCATCCCCCCTCAGGACCGCCCGGAGCTCCCCCCACCCCAAGTTGCCCCCACCCCAAGGTCCCCCCCCACCCCGAGTTGCCCCCCACCCCGAAGCTGCCCCCACCCCGAGGCACCCCCCACGCCCCAAGATACCCCCCCACACCCCAAGTTTCTCCCACCCTAAGTTGCCCCCCCACCCCAATGTGCCCCCACCACCCCCAAGGTCCCCCCCACCCCAAATTACCCCCACACCAAAGTCCCCCCTACCCCAAGGTGCCCCCCCCACACCCCAAGGTCCCCCCACCCTAAGTTGCCACCCCACCCCAAGGTGCCCCCCACCCCAAGGCACCCCCCACCTCAAAGTCACCCCCCACCCCAAGGCGCCCCCCCACCCCAAGTTGCCCGCCACCCCAATGTGCCCCCCACCCCAATGTACCCCCCCCCAAGCCCCCCCCAGATGCCCCCCCCCCACCCCAAGGTGCCCCCCACCCACCTGCGGCGGGGCGGCGGCGGGGGCCCTGCTGGCGGCGGGGAAGGCGTCCCCGCGCCGGGGGGAGCTTTAAGTAGGGCCCGCCACCGTGCCCCCCCCCCCGGCCCGGCACTAATCCCCGGGGGGGGTGACATTGGCCCCCGGCGGGGCTAATCCCCCGCTGCCGGCAATTAACTCGGGGGGGGCACCCAGCACCGCCCCCCCCCCCCCCCCGGGGTGGGGGTTTTGGGGTGCGCTCAGCGCCAGGGCCGACCTCCTGTGGTTAATTATTGCTGGTTAATTAATTATCGGGTGGGATGCGGGGGGGGGGGGGGTGTCTTATATTGGGGGGGGGGGGGTTATAAGGAGCCCCCCCCCCCTAATTACACCCTGCTGAAGGGTGCTGCCGGCTCGTTAAGGCTAACGAAGGGGCTCGCTGTTTTGGGGTCAATCCTGAGGGATTTGGGAATGGGCCTGGGGGTCCCACGGGGGCTGGGGGGGGGGACCCAAAATGTGCCCCCCCCCCCCTCCTTTGAGGGGCCCGGGGCTAATCCCAGGGACAGCTGCGGTGTCTGAGCCGGGGACGGGGACACGCGGGGACAGGCGGGACCCCCGGGGGGGGGGCAGCGTTTGGGGGGGGCCCTGAGAACAGCACGGGGGGGGGGGAGCCCCATTGTGCACCCCCCCCCAGGGTCTTTGCTCAGCCCCCAGTCCCGGTGGAGAACCGAAATCCCAGTGAACGCCCCCAAGCCCCAGTGCAGCCCCCCCAAATCCCAGTACAACCCCCCCAAACCCCAGTGAGCCCCCCTGAACCCCAGTGAACCCCCCCAAATCCCAGTACACCCCCCCCAAACCCCATCGCAGCCCCCCCCAACATGGTGTGCCCCCCCCCAGATCCCACTGTGGCCCCCCCAAATCCCAGTGAACCCCCTCAAATCCCAGTGTAGCCTCCCCCCAAATCCCAGTACAGCCCCCCAAATCCCAGTATAACCCCCCAAATCCCAATGCAGCCCCCCCAAACCCCATTGCAGCCCCCCCAAAATGTGGTGTGCCCCCCCCCCCAGCCCCCACTGTGCCCCCCCCAGCCCTTGTGGGCGGCAGCTGGGGGGGCAGCGCTGCGGCGGGGCTGATTAGTTTGTTTTTCAGACGGGCGGATTTGGGGCTGATTAACCCTAATCCTTCACCGGGGGGGGGGGGGCACGGGCGGCGCAGATGCGGCGGGGGCTGCCCGTGCCCCCCCCACCCCCCCCCTTCCCACCTGGGCACCCCAAAACTTTGGGGTTTTGAGGTCCCCGTGCTCTGCCCCGGAGCAGGATGAACCCCGGGGGGTTGGGATGGCACCGAGGGGTCCCCAGTTTATTTTTTTTTTTGGGGGGGGGGGGGGGGGCAGCTGGGCTCACGCCGGGGGGGGGGTCCCCAAATTGGCTGAGGTGCCACCCAAGTCACCGAAAAGCCGGCGTCCCAAAACCCGCAGCCCTCACCCCAAACTTTGGGGACCCCGATTCAGTGGGTGAAGGCTCCCCCGGTCCCCCCCTCCCGTCCCCAGCCCCCCCCCAGCCCCCCCCCCCCAGCTATTTCGGAACCTTTAAGACTTTAATCCTGCCCCGGCGGACGCCGAACCCCAAAAACGTCCGATTAGACCCCAAAAAAGCAGGGGGGGGGGAGGTCCCTTTGCCAGCGCCGGGCCTCGTTAGGGCCAAGTCGCTTTCTTGGGGTCCCTGGGGGACACCCCAAAACTTGGGGGGGGGGGGGAGCTGCAGGGGGGCAGGGGCAGCTCCGCCTGGGGGGGGGGTCGGGATCGCCTATTTTTAGGGAAAACCCCAATTAAGCCAATTTAGGCGCCGATATTCACATAAATGTTAAAAAACCACGCTTTTTTTTTTTTTAAAGATTTTTGATTTTTGAGCAGCGAACCCCAAAATCTCTGTTAAAGACGAGCCCCCCCCCCACCCCCCCAGAAGGACGTGTCCCCCCGGCCCCGCGGGGTTGTTTTGGGGCGGGCGGGGGGGGGCGCACGCCGTCCCCAGGTGCCACCCGGTCCCGGCGGCCCCGTAATCCCGCTTAGGGTGACTAACGCGGGGCCACCGCTAAAATTAACGCCGGGGTGTCAGCAGCAATCACGTCAGCGCCCCCCCCCCCCAGGGAAGGGGGGGGGGTAATCCGCGCCCGAACCTCCCCCCCCCCCCCGAAAAGGGAAAGGGAGAAGAAAAAAAAACCGAAAAAAACATCAAAGGATCCCCCCAACCCCTCCCAGTTTTGGGTTTTTTTGGGTTTTGTGGGGATTTGGCGGGGAAGGAAGGAGGAGAAGGGCTCGGTTAACATTTCGGGTTCTTTATTCATTCCAGTCAGCCCCGGGGGGGGCGGGGGGGGGGGGGGAAATTGGGACGCGCGTTTGGGGATGCGGGGGGGGGGGGGGGGGACACACCGCGGCCCCCCCTCGGGGGAACACGAAGTCACGGAGCCACCCCCGAAGCTCCCCTGCCCACGCCCAACCCTCCGTGAGTTTTGTGTACAAAACCGGGTATTTCAAAAAACTTCCCCCCGCCCCCCCCCCCCCCCCCCCAAAAAAATTCTGTGTATTTTTTGCAGCTCGGAGGGGAAAAAAAAGAAAAAAAAAAAGAAAAAGCGTACAAAAAAAAAAAAAAGAAAAAAGGGGGAAAAAATCCCAAAGTCTCGTAAACCCCCCAAAAGTTTGCTCGGTGTGTGTGTGTGTGTCGGTTTTTGCCTGCACGTCGCGACCGGGAGAGCTTCGAGAGGGCTTTTTTTTTTCGCCGCGGGGGGGGGGGGGGGGGGGGCGGGGAGCAGGAGAAGCCCCCCAGGACCCCCCCCCCACGCCCCCCCCCGAGTCCCTCCGGCGGCGCTAAGCCCGCTCGCCGCGGATGCGCCGCGCCAGCTGGATGTCCTTGGGCATGATGGTGACCCTCTTGGCGTGGATGGCGCAGAGGTTGGTGTCCTCGAAGAGCCCCACCAGGTACGCTTCGCTGGCCTCCTGCCGGGGGGGGGGGGCGGAAAAAGGGGGGTTAATTGGGGTGGGGGGCACCGAAAGTCGCTGCTGAGGGGGGTTTGGGGGGGGGTCGGGGGAGATGCCGCGTCCGAGGGGGGGGGTGGATGGGGCAGCAGTAGGGGCTGAAGATGTCAGGGCACGGTGATGGTCCCCCCGCCCCGATATCGCCCCGATATCACCCCAATATCATACCCCTACTATCACCCCAGTATCGCCCCAATACCGCCTCATTATTGCCCCGATACTGCCCCATTATCGCCCCGGTATCACCCTGTTATCGGCCCGATATCGCCCTGACATCGCCCCAATACTAACACCCCAATATCGTCCTGGTATCGCCCCAATATCAACCCGATATTATCGCCCCGATATCACCCCGATATCGCCCTGGTATCACCTCAATATCACCCCGATATTATCGCCCCAATATCGCCCCGATATCACCCTGGTATCACCACCCCAATATCACCCCGATATCGCCCTGATAGTATCGCCCCAATATCGCCCCGATATCAGCCCAATATTATCACCCCAATATCGTCCTGGTATCGCCCCAATATCAACCCGATATTATCGCCCCGATATCACCCTGATATTGCCCTGGTATCACCCCAATATCACCCCGATATCGCCCTGATATTATCGCCCCAATATCGCCCCAATATCACCCCGATATCAGCCCAATATTATCACCCCAATATCGTCCTGGTATCACCCCAACATCACCCCGATTCTGCCCCAGCATCACCCCAATATCGCTCCGATATCACCCCGATATTATCGCCCTGATATCACCCCAATATTATCACCCCAATATCGCCCTGGTATCGCCCCAATATCATCGCCCCGATATCGCCCACCTGCAGCGCCCCGATGGCGGCGCTCTGGAAGCGCAGGTCGGTCTTGAAGTCCTGCGCGATCTCGCGCACCAGGCGCTGGAAGGGCAGCTTGCGGATCAGCAGCTCCGTCGACTTCTGGTACCGCCGGATCTCCCGCAGCGCCACGGTGCCCGGCCTGCAAGAGGTTCCGTTTACACGGGGAAACCGGAGTCAGACCGGATTCACATCGGCGTCACGCCAGATTTGCACCGGATTCACGCCAGAGTCACACCAGAATCACACCAGATTCGCATCGGCGTCACATCGGATTCGCACTGGAGTCACACCAGATTTGCACCGGATTCACACCAGAGTCACATCGGAGTCACGCCAGATTTGCACCAAAGTCACATCAGATACACACCGGAGTCGCACCAGATTCACACCGGATTCACACCGGAGTCACACCCTTTCTGCCACACATCCGCTCCCCTTCAGCCCGGTTCACAGAACCTAACCTTTATCGACTCCTTGTGATATAAGCTACCAGAATGGACCAAATTTGGGTTAA